>NW_027041755.1:0-271503 GCF_035928015.1 Saxophila tyrrhenica | reverse complement strand
GGGGCAGTAAAGGGATTTATAGCATCGCCTTGGGGCTGCAACGACTGCGTTGAATACCTTTCTGCTAACCACATATGAAGCCAACATTCCTCTGAACGTTCGGTCACCCATAGATGCTGGCTTTGCTTCCTTGAGCAGTCTTTCCTAAGGTACCTCCTTATCCCTTCTCTCGACATACCCAAGCGCGTTCGTGGAATGGTATATTTCTCGTTAGCTGTCGGTCAGGCGTGTCTCTTGAAAAGCTTTCCAGCTGCGAACTCGGCATCCAGCTTCTTCACCTCTTCCGCCACCGCCACCATCGCCATCAGCTTGCTACGGACAGCGGTGCAAGTGTCGACTCCATAGAAGATCCCTTTGAAGTTACGTTGACGAAATCCACCGAAGCAGAGCCGAAGTCAATGCAACGTAAAAAACCAACGGCGTTTCGCGGAGAAAAAAGGACGCGACGTCTCGGAGCGAGGCCCACCTCCAGACGACCAAGATCGGCCCAGACCACTGTTGGGGGGCAGTACCTGGCAAGTGTATACTTTTTCTGGCATCCTCTCTCCTTACCGTCTCTATATCCCTCCTGTACATATCGTAGGTTGCACTCCACTCCATCCTCTCCTTGCTTCCCAACAACCTCCTCCGCTTCCATCCCATCCCATCCCACCAGTCAGCCAACATGGAGCACTTCCACCGCACCAACCCCACCGCCTTCGGCCCCAGCAGAGGCAGCAGCGTCTACTCCACCTCCTCCTCCACTGCCGCCAATCCCCGCTCCACCTCCCCTTCCTACGCCGAAAGCACCACCAGCACCTCCTCCCGCCCGGCTTCCACTGTACCTTCATACATGAACGCCCCCGTCACGCGGAAACCCATCGGCAAGCGACCGATGAGCACGGCGAACGCGCTGGACTACCAGGACGGGAAAGAGACGACGGCGGAGCAGCAGCAGATACCCGCTACGGCGCCTGTGGCTTTGACGAAGGGGGTGTTGGTTCTGGCGGTCGCGAGGGAGGTGCATCCGAAGACGATGGAGTATTTGGGGGTGATGTTGCGGAAAGGGGCGTATTCGCGGGTGGTGGTAGTGGGGTGTTTTGAGTGGGAGGGGCAGTTGAAGCAGTTGAAGATGGATTTGTACGCGCTGTTGGGGAAGTTGGGGTTGGAGGTGGGTGTGCAGGTGGAGTTGCGGGGGAGGTGGAGTGGGGAGGTTGTTGGGGAGGTGGTGGAGAAGGCGCTGGCGGGGGAGCAGCTGTTGCATGGGGTGTTGTGCTGTCCGTCGTTTGGTACGGGTAATTCGGATGTGTTGCAGCTGGATGAGGCTGCGTTCGCGGAGGAGTGGAGTGGTTCGGTCAACTTCCTGCGGAATCTGGCGAGAGCGACTGTGCCGCGGATAAAATCGAATGCTACCTCGAGAGCGGCGTCTGGGTACTTTGTCGTCACCGAGCCGGCGCAGATGAGCCCGGTGTCTGCTGTATGCAAAGCTGCTTGTGACCGGATCGTCGTCATGCTGGCTGATTCCAACTTGCGATTGACGATTGCCTATGCCGACACTGTGCTCATACCCGAGCCAGAGCCTGTGGAAACGAATGGCAAGCTGGACCTTCAAACAGACGCTCTGCAGTATGATTATTACCAGGACGACTTCCAGGGAGGAGAGTCACCGACGAAGCTCTGGAATATGTGGGCTTTACAGGATCAGCTGAACAATTCGTGATGCTGAACAGTGATGAAACTGTTTCTACGTTGAAGCTATCATCTACTCCCAATGCCACCTCTTCCGCGCAAACTTCGCCACATACACCAGCGCGACCAACACCGGCACTTCGATCAGTGGACCAACCGTCGCAGCCAGTGCTTCCTGCGACCCAGCTCCGTACGTTGCGACCACCACGGCAATCGCCAGCTCGAAGTTGTTGGATGCTGCCGTGAAGCTCTGCGTCGCACTCACTCGGTACCCAAATCCAAACTTCCACATCAAAAACGCCGTAAAGGAGAAAATGACCAGGAAGTACACCACCAACGGCGCCGCCACCCTCAGCACCGACGTGATCTGCTCCACCACATGCAACCCCTGCGAAGCAAACAGCACCACAATCGTATACAGCAGTCCGATCAATGACCACGGCCCCACGAACCGAATGAAGTAATGCTGATACTTCTGCTCCCCCAACACCCTCCTTAACACCAGCCTCGTCACCACCGCCGCACCAAGCGGAATCCCCAGGAAAACCGCCACGGACCTCGCAGAGGTCTGGTAGAGCTGATCGTCGAACTGGCTCCGATCGTGCGACACCACGCGCACATAGAACACCGCGAACGGCGCAAATAGCACCATCTGCAACACCGAGTTGAAAGCCACCAGCACGGCGCAGTAATCTCCATCCCCGCCCGCCAGATCCGTCCAGATCAGCACCATAGCAATACACCTCGCCACGCCCACAAAAATCAACCCATCGCGTAGTCCCTGCCTATCCGGCAAAAACGCCCATGCGAGTGCCGTCATGAACAACGGCGCCACAATCCAATTCAGCACGAACGAAATCGCTATCTGCCTCCACAACGCCCGGGTTTTCAGCAGCAGATGCAGCGTCTCGAAGCGCACTTTGCACAGGATCGGGTACATCATTACCAGCAGCCCGATTGCGATGGGGATGCTGACGCCGACGAAGGTGCCGCGTTGCAGGGCGGGCCCGGTGCTGGGGACGAGGGCGCCGAGCAGGATTCCGAGGGCCATGGCGAGGAGGATCCAGAGGACGAGGAAGCGGTCGAGGAGGGAGAGGCCGCGGAAGGGGGGTGGGGGTGGGGGTGGGGGGTTGTCTGCTAGTCGTCCGTCTAGTTGTACCGTTAGCAGAGCAAGATATTTCAGACCAGTCAGGCACTGTACATACCGTTGTCGTAGTTCTCTGTTCTCTCCCCATCATTCTGGCCAGTCGATTGTTTCTCCAGCTCGCCGTCGTCCGTAGTGGAAGTATCCTGGTGGCGAACATCCCCCAACCCGGCGTTCGCCTTGGGATCGTGAGCGACGCTATGCTCGACCGTGTCCATTGTGATTGACTTGGGAGGAATGTTGATTGCAGGTGTTGATACAATAGAAAGAGAGTAAATTTATACGTCGACCAAAGACTTGACTACGATCTGCAAGCAAAGGCGGCCAAGGCGCAGAGACTAGCAGCCAATCAGAGCTGGGCAGTGACATGCTGCTGCGAAAAGGCAAAATGCCTCGGGCGAGATCCTCCGATGAGGCATCTGCTCTTTGGCTGGCTGCTGTCTGTTCTGGAGCGGTTGTCCTACTTTGCGAGGGAGGAAAAGAAAAAGTTTAGTACTACTACTGATCATGCATTGTTGAAGCGATGAAATATGTACCCGAACCACAACAAACGCCTGTTGAACCTGTTGAAACCCCCATTCAACCGCCAGACTCCACGCTCCACGCTCAAACCACACTCATTCGTGACTCGTCTTCCCTCCCTCCTATTGACTTAATAAACACCTCACGGCCTCCACTGAAACCCCGGATGCTTCCAGTCCAAATCCTGAATCTCCTTCTGCCCCTTGCCCGCCAACTCGGCCTCGACGTCCTTCTTCGCGCGTCGCTTGTTATCCGCTTTCATGAACAGCAGCGTGCAGATCGACGCGATCAAAATTATACTGGAAGTGGCGAGGTTCAAACCGTTGCCGATGGGGAAGTTGGGCGCGTCGAAGGGCAGGAAGGTCCAGGTGGAGATGAGGCCGCCGATGTTGCCGAACATTACGATCGTGCCGCTGGATAACAGAATTAGTTTGCTATGGTAGGGGAGGATGCGTGGGGAGGGATAGCTTACATAGCGGCGGAGCGCGAGGTATCTGAGACGACGTTCGCGGATCCCTGGGCGTTGCAGAGGGCGCCAAAGGAAAAGGCGCCGATGGCGATGAGGAAGGTGGCGCCGTAGCGGACCATGGAGGCTTCGGTGGCGAGGAACATGATGTATCCGACCATCATGAAAGGGGCGGAGATGATCATGAAGATGAGGCGTTTGTCGAAGATGGTTGAGAGGAGGGGGAGGAGGACGGTGAAGAAGGCTCCGACGACGTATGGAGGTACGGTGTGCAGTTGGAGCGAAACGACGGAGGCTTCGGGGTAGATTGTCGCGACGATGGTTGGGGCGAAGAAGGCGAGGCCTTGGACGGTGATGTTGTCGAGGAGGAAGATGAAGGAGGTTGAGAGGACGACAGGGTTGAAGATGCCCATGAGGATCTTCTTGACGTCGATGTGGTCCAGCACTTCGGTGGTGGAGACCTGGGAGGTGTTAGTATGTACACGAAGAGGTTTGGAGGGCCGCAGGAGGACGTACACGCTCCGACTTCACCCTAGCAATCGCCAGATCCTTCTCATCCTGACTCAGCCACTTGGCAGTCTCAGGCCGATCCGTAAGCGTGAAGAAAGCGATAATGGCCAGACCGATAGTGATGATCCCCTCTATCAAGAAGATCATCCGCCAGCTCCTGACACTCCCGACCGAATCTAGGGTCAGAATCGCAGAGGCCAGAAGCCCACCAAAAGCACCCGCCAGAGGAGCCATGACGATGTACAACGACAATCTCAGGGCGAGCTCGCTTCGACGATACCATCTGCTCAGGTAGTAGGCAATACCCGGTAGCATGCCGGCTTCGAAGATTCCCAGAACGCTGTATCACCCCATTAGCCGTGGCCCATGAAACACAAGATACCTCATAACTCACAATCTCACCCCAGCAGCCTCCCCCTTAGTATCTGTCCCTCCATCAGTTACCCTTCCCCCACATCATCAAGACGCAGCGAGTACTCACGAACAAAAGCCGTCCCCAACGAGCAAATCCCGAACCCGAGCGTCGTAGCCGGAATGAACCATCCCGGCCCAATCCACTTATTCAACAGACTACACGGGATTTCAAACACAATGTACGAGACGTAAAACACCGACAAGACGGTGCTGTAGTCGTAGGATTCCGGGTCGAGGTGGAGGTCTTCTTCTAGGCCGGCGAGGCGGGCGTTGCCTGTCGTATATCACATACGTTAGGGGAGGGGTGTTTTGGAGGGAAGAGAGGGGGACGAACCGATATTCGCCCGGTCAATGAAGCAGAATAGATACAGCAGCGCCACCGTAGGCACGATGTACAGGTCGATCTTTAGACGAAGGCGGCGTTCGGCGGCGCGGTCGAACGTTACGAGGGCGCGGCCGTAGCTGTTGCTCTGTCAATATACGTCCTGTTGGGTGGTATGTGGCGTCGTGGGGGATGATGTACTTGTCTGTCGCCGCATGTCCTGCAGAAACCGCTTCTCAGTATACGAATGGCATGAGGATGGGGGAAAGGGACAAAGCACACCTCTCTCAGCAGCATCGTGCGCGCTCTCCTTGTGCGCTCCGATATCTTCCTCGCGCATCTGCTTGGTGTCCGGTGGCGGGCTTGAGTGATTCATCGTCCTGTCAAAGCCTTTGGCTTATACCTTTCCGGATGAGTTTTGAGGAACAAGTGCGTCCACGTTCACGGATCAGCAGGACTACTTCTGAGGTCTTTATCACTTCCAGCCCTTCTCGCTTGTCAACGCAAACCCGCATGCACGATCCGATGCAAAAGCTGGGGAAGATGCTGGCGACAAGAGCTTTCGGGTGCAGTGGTGGCGGCGAATAGACACCTTGGCGAAGGCCTTGGACACCTTGGCGGGGCAAAGGCATTTTCGTGCGGCATCTGGGGTGTTGGATAGGTAATCACTAGAATTGCAAGGGATAGTTACCGTTGGTGTGTGGTTGTTAGGATGCGATCAGCACAACATGCAGCAGACGGAGCTCGAGGGTTGGGGGCCACGGGAGCGTCGTGGGTTGGCACGTGGAGATAGACGCGAACATGACACAGGAACTGGTGCAACGAAGTACTGGGACGCTTGCGCTCATGTCGTGATGTATAACATGTCGTGCTCGCTCGCTGTCTACGCTCAGCGTCGTTCCGTTGCGAGTACCGCATCGTCGTATGGCCGTTGCCACTATCCAGCAATGCCAACGAAGTCATAATCTCTCACAATACCCTTCGTCTCTTACCATACCGCAGATCACACCCCTCCCCCCAATAAATACTCCACCGCCCCCTGCACGCTTCCCCCACTCCGTCTCAACGCCGAAACATTCCGCTCAAATTCATAGAACCCCATGTCATTCAACTGCCGCAACTGCTCCTCATACCTCTCCTCCGGGGGCCGGTTATCAGGCGGTTGCTGCGGTTGCTGTCCACCACCGCCGAAACCACTGCCCTCGCCGCCCATTCCGCCAAACATGTTCGCGAAGGCGGCGGGGTTGAAGCCGCCGAAGGGGTTTGGTTGTTGGGGGTTGGTGCCTTCGGTGTTGCCGGAGGGGTTGGAGGGGTTGTTGCCGCCCATACCGCCGCCCATACCGCCGCCGCCCATCATGTTCATCATTGATTGCATCATTTCTGGGTTCTGCATCATTTGTTGTGTCATTTGTGCGAGAGGATTGGAGTTTTGGCCAGAGCCGTCTTGGTTTTGTGCCTGGCCACCGAAGAGGTTGTCGAAGGGGTTCGCTTGGTTTTGGTTTGCACCTGCGCCTGCTCCGCCCGCGCCAGGAAAGAGTGCTGCGAAGGGGTTGGCTGCTCCGCCGCCGGTGGTTGGAGCTCCTGTCGTGTTGGTCTGGCCTGGCGTTGGACTTGTTCCATCACCCGTCGCTGCACCCTCTGCTGAAGGCGTCGTGTCTGTCTGCCCTGGCATTGGGAATGCACTCTGTCCGCCACCTGCACCATCCCCGCCCATCGCTCTCTGCATCTGCATCTGCATGCGAATCATGTCTGGGTTCATCATCATCCGCCTGAACTCCGGGTTCTCGATGGCTTGCCGTGCCATGGGGTTGTCTCTTATCATGGGATTCTGGCGGAGCATGTCGATGACGGCGGGGTTGTTCATGGCTTCGTTCATTTGGGAGGCGAAGTTTGGGTCTTCCAGTAGACGCAGCATCTGATCTGGGTTGGGTGGTGCGCCCATCCCGCCGTCTGCGCCGAATGCATCCATGCCGGGTAGGCCGTGGAATCCAGCATACCGAGCGCCTGTCAGCTGTGCGAGTGGGTTGGAAGCGCCGGTGCCAGCTGCGATGTTGGAGGGCACATTGCTTGCTGGTTGGCCAGCGCCAGGTGGAACTGCTGTGCTGCCGCCTTGGTTGGCTGGATTCTGCCGGCTATTGCTCTCTGCCCCCCGTACAAGATGTACCGTGTTGCCATCCTTGATCTTGCATGAGCCGACAGTATCCTGATCCTTCAGCACGCGGCCAGAGTAGATCAGCCGCTGTCTTTCGGGTGGGAGATTTGCATATTCTTCGGTTGATAGCTTCTGCTTCAGGTCTGCCACGCTGGTTGAGGTTGAGATGGTGATGACATATTTCGCATCCGCCGAGGACTTGACGTTGAAGGTAATCTGCTGCTCCTGCTCCGTGTCGGCCATGACGGCCTGTTTGCAAGTGGTAGCTGTGCCGTATCTGCTCTCGCTTTCGCCGTTAGGTGTGCTGCAGTAATCGCCCGACCTGGTGATAGTCTTGGTGAGCAGTAGCTGGAGGCTGGATAGGTTTGATGTGGATCAAGGTATTGGAAAAGGCAAGGTGTCTTGGAGTGGTGTGTGGTGTTGGATGCTGCAATCGAACGTGTTCGAGCCTCACAGAAGAACGGAAACGGCGAACGGCGCTCATGACGTCTGGCCGATTATTAGCTGGGTGGCTATTCGTAGTAACGACTTCTTTCACATCAATCTAATCTGGATCTGGACCTCGGCTCGTGAGCTTTCAACAACACCTTGATCTTTCGTCTTGATCGTTGGTCGGTCCACTGCCGACCAGCATAAGTGGAGATTGTATAGATCGATAGAACAGTCCCTCTTATTCAGAGTGTTGCATCCCGTAAACGTCTGGTTACGTTCCACTCTCTACACCACATACTCCCAAGTCACAACCGCCCAGCATGAAAGCGATCCAGGTCAAAGAATACGTGGGCGTGAGTAACATCCCAATGATTGACTGGACCATACACCGTAGAGACAAGTATACTGACAATCACCCCCAGGGCCCCCTCGAACTCAACGTAACCACCCTCGCCGCCCCCCAACCCACCCCCGACCAATACACCCTCGACGTCCACGCAACCTCGACCAACTTCTTCGACCTCCTCCAAATAGCCGGCAAATACCAATACCAGCCGCCCCTCCCCTGGACCGCCGGCCACGAATTCGCCGGCATCATCACCGCCGTTCCCACTTCCCCTCCCAACGGCAAAGCGAAATTCCGCGTCGGCGACCGCGTCTTCGGCGCTGCTCAAGGCGGGTATGCGCAGCAGGTCGTTACGACAGAGGCGAGTCTGCGCCCGGTACCGGAGGCGAATAGCTTGTTCGAAGCAGCGGGCTTCTTCACCACGATGCCAACCTCTTACGCCGCGCTCGTAACACGCGCGCAGATAAAAGCCGGCGAGTGGGTTCTCGTGCACGCTGCAGCCGGCGGCGTAGGCCTAGCCGCCGTCCAAATCGCCAAAGCCTTCGGCGCAAAAGTCATCGCGACCGCCGGCACACAGCACAAACTCGACGTCGCGAAAGCCTTCGGCGCGGACCACGGCATCAACTACCGCGACGCCGACTGGCCGGACCAAGTGCGCAAACTCACTCCCAACAGCAAGGGGGTAGATATAGTCTACGACCCCGTGGGCCTGATCGACAAGAGCATGAAATGCATCGGCTGGTGCGGGCGGCTCGTCGTGATCGGCTTCGTCGGCGGGACCATCGAGAGCATCCGCACGAACAAGATCCTGCTCAAGAACATCTCCGTCATGGGACTGCATTGGGGCGCGTATAGCAAGAACGAGCCCGAGGAGATTGAGCGCGTGTGGGAGGGCTTGTTTGAGCTGTTTAAGAGTAAGAAGATCCAGGGGACGAATTATACGGATAAGGAGTATGTGGGATTGGAGAGCGTGCCGGAGGCGTTGAGGGCGCTGGGGGCGAGGGAGACGTGGGGGAAGGTGGTGGTGAAGGTGCCGCAGGGGGGTGGGAGTAAGTTATGAGGTGCGAGAGTGACTTACAGATGCGATGTACATGCTATACAATTTACGATCTGGCAATGTCTTGATGGAACGGCGAACTCGCGGTCTACGCTGCCTCCATTTACTTCACATCCGATGTTAGCATGTCCGCCACGCGCATGATATGCCGTCTTCTTTGTTCTGCAGCCGAAATGGCTATCATATGCACTCTTTCAGCACCGGTCGAGCCCGCCTCTTAACAAAGCGACATCAAAGAAACAATGTCTCTTTGACCTCCAAGACCCAAGTCTCAGCCCTTCGCCCCTGCTTCGCTCTCCTCCAGTTCGCTAACCATACCAACGTGACACAGCCCAATCAAGCACGCATCAGACACTGCAGGACAGTAAAGTGAGACAGGAACACCCCACCGGGAAACAGAACCATGGAGCCCCTACTAACCCCAACAACAACCTACACCACCTCCCCCCGTAAGCAGGAACACGTCTCCACCGTCGACTCTGAGCCCACTGACAGCGACAAACAGACTCGCGCAGCCCCAGCCCCATTGCTCGTCCTCCCATCAACGACCTACACGCCCCCATCCCACAGACGCTCCCAATCCCACCCCGTCGAGCAGCTCCTCCAACCCACCACATACACCCCACCCACCCGCAAACGCCGCAGCGCCCCTGCACCCACAAATCCGAATAAGGTAATCTACTTCACCCCCCTCGCGACCAAAGGGAGTAAACTCGCGCTTAGTGAGCCCTTCGACCCTTTGCCCTCCCCAGCGGCTTCGCCGACGCCTACGAAGGAGTCCTTCAATCGGGCTGAAGTGGCGCGCAAGCGTCCCTGTCGTCGGGACTCTTTTCGGAAGGCGAGGGAGGGGATTGTGAGGTTGGGGCAGGGGCATTTGGAGAAGCTTGCGCGGGCTTTCGTGGAGGCGCCTGTGGTCAAAGAGGGGTTGTATCGGCCACTGTCGGGTGGGGCAGAAGCGCGGGAGGGAACGGGCGAGGCGGAGCAGCAGCAGCAGCAGATGAGGGTGCGGTTAAGAGGTATTGCGTTGACGGATTCGCAGAGACAGGGGGCGCCGGTCGTGTTCGCGACGGAACGGTATCGGGACAGTCCGAACGTGCTGAATGTGGGGGGCGAGAGCTTCTTGAACCAGCCGTATGGAATTGGGTATCCGTATGATTGCTGCGTTCATGTTGAGCGGAGCGGGCATGGCGCGGAGGAGAAGTGTAAGGTGTTGGCTTGTATCATTGATCCGGTGGTCGATAGGTGGACGGGGAATAAGATTTATGATCTTGTGGCGGAGGTGGATATTACGGAAGCCGTGATCTCTGTGGTGCTTGCGGAAATTGCGCAACAAGCCGGCATGAGCGATGTCAAGATCGAGGCTGGTGGGCCGGAAGAGGTCAAGTCGGTGGTCAGCAACGACAGCATCAACGCGATCGATTGGTGTGCTTTGGCTGACGATCTCCAGTCCGAGTATGAGCTCGATGCGCTCGTCGAGACCGCCAGCTCGCTTTTCTCGCTCCTGGACGCCACAAACTGCACCTCCCAGACGCTGGCGCTGCTCGCTGACCTCGAGCGCCTGAAGCGCAAGCACCAGGACTTCGTCGTCGTCTCAACCAAGCCGCACCCAACAAACCCTCAAGCTGCGCCAGCTCGAGCAGGCGTGCCGTGGATCTCCGAGCACTTCGAAACGAAGCTCCACAGTGAGCTGCCGGAAGAAGACAGGCGTGCTTTCAGGGCCAAGGTGGTTGTGATAGTTGCGCAGAGAGCTGCGGAGCGCAAGCCCTTCTCGACTGCTGTTGCATTGGCTGGGAAGGACGTCAAGGTGTTCTGTGCTCCGCTGGAAGCAGTGGATCGTTGGGCGGGAGACGCTTGGGTTTGCTTCGTCGGTGAGGCTGTGTAATTTGTGAATATCCCGGTATTTATTCGCGCGAAAGCAATCGCCTAGATCTTCAAGATGAGTCGTCAGAACTCAGTCCAGCGTGTTGATGTCCACCTCAGCACCATATTCTTGCACCACCCATGCGCAGAAATCTTCGAACTCCTTCGCCCATTCCCGCATTCGCTCTGCTCGTACACTTTTTCCATAAGCGCCATCTTTGATCTCCTGCTGCCATTCTTTCGAGGTGCAATCATCAAACGAGGCCCATCTGACGCTGTTCTCCGCCATACTTGCCAGCCCTTCCAGACCTAGGTTCTCCCATCCTTGCAATGCCTGCCAGAAGTCGTGAGTTAGGCCGCTGCTTCCTTGACCTAGTAGTGATGGGTCGTCGTTCGACAAACAGCAGGGCACTCCGCGGGCGAGTAATGCAGGCAGAGGATGCGACATGATACTGCTCGTCAGCCGCAAGACCTCGTTGCTGATCGGACAGCTCTCAATGAGGATCTTCTTGTCCTTGATCATCTCCACCAGCAATGGATGCTTGTAGAGCGAAAAGCCGTGACCGATCCTCCTCGTACCAAGCAAAACCGCATCGAAAATGTTCTCGTCCACTTCATCTCCGGATCCTAAAGTCTCGCCAGCGTGCATGTAAAAGGGAATGTCAACGCCCTCCTCCATGCACCGTTTCTTGAACCAGAAGATCTCCGGAACCAAGTCAGCCAGCGGGCGGCCTAGCTCTTCCTGTCCGACGAAATCGTAGCCGCAGATCAAATCAGGATACAGCTGTTTGAGGCGGATGCACTCCATCATATCTTCAACGATAGATCGACTGGGGAAGGCACGGAGAGCAGTCCAGATAAGTCGTGCACCCCAGAAACCTTTACCCTCCTCTGAGCTCTTGAAGGACTCAATTTCCTCTGCCATAGCCGCGATAGCGGCCTCTTGGCCCACCTCGGGTTCCTCGTGTCCTGTCTTGGTGAATGTAGAAGTAAAGTCTGAACGGATGTCGACCCAACGTACACCATCCTCGTGCAGCTGTGTTAGTATGTGCCGTATGAACTTGCGGAAGATAGGCTCATAGCGGAGTATCGAGTCCATGATTGGGAAAGATGTGGCGAAGTTGGCCCAGATCTCGCTCACCCCCAGATGGTGGCGTAGCGAGTATTCCGGATCGATCGTCACTCGTTGCTTGAGCATGGACATGAAACCATCCACGCCATGATGGGGGTACGCATATGCCGCCGGGATAACAGGTACCCACGTCCGAGGCTCATAAGCATCGGACCAGGGAGGAACAGCATCGTTTGACGCTTCTGGTACATAGCGGAACCTAAACTCCGCTTTCTCCTTCGCTGCATCGCCAGTCACGGGGCGGTCTGCGGAGATGCAAAATCCCTCGGTCGACAATGCTTCACGGAAGATGAATTCAAGGTCACCCATCGCGCCGAGATGGCAGTGCAGTAGAGCTCCCTTCGGCATCCGCTTCACGATCTTCCAGAGCTTACTCTTCTCCATGCGCTCCTTGGCGAGAGAGAACATCATGCCGGGATAGACCGCAACGCCATCCTGTGTGGCCAGGTTGTCTTCGTACTCGTGGTTCCAGAGGGTCTGATGCTCTTCGAAGCGGATGGCCGAGACGATCGCTGATGCCTCGGCGGCCATTGGGGAGAGCGTTGAGCGGAAGGCATGGTCGCTACGCTGTTCCTTCTCGCGGGCTATCAAAGCATCGCGGCCGTCCAGATACTTCGCGATAAACGGTTCAGCCAGATCTGGCACGCCTTGTTCTTCCAGCCAGGCGGCATCGTCGACAGCTTTTTGGTCAGGATCCGCCATACTGGTCATATACAAGAGCGAAACAGAAGGTGTAGGTGCGATCAGATCTCACTTCGTCCAATTAGAGTTTTCCCCGCCGCGGAACGGCCCTTGTCTAGCCGCTACCCCACGCTCCCGACCTCCGATGTCGAGCAGTTGATCAACGTCACTCGTCCCGATCGTCTCGTGAATGTATCAACAACGTCTACCTGTACAGCCTAGCGATTCTCAACCCAACACGGCTTCCTGAGAGTCTCCTACGATCCACACATACTCAGACCGCGTCTGTCTAATGAGGTGACGAGCATGGATGCGAGACCTGCAGTCCTGAGGCACCAGGGCATCCTCACTGCCCGATCACTCGCCTGCCTGGCTTCTCAAACTCGCGCGCAAAGACACCGATAACGCCCGACGTTTGCTGAACACCGCACAGCATTTGTATTGAAACGCGGCCATGGCTTGGTGGCAGAAGAAGCTGCTCCGCTACGCTTTGTCTCGGACTGGCCTTCTCGACGATCGTGCTATTGACCTGGACAATCTAGACATTACATTTGGCAGGAAGAATGTGGTAGAGTTGAAAGACGTTGGACTCAATATCAAGCACATCACCAAGCTTGCTCAGCTTCCGCCTGGGCTGCGAGTTGAGGCTGCCAGGATCCTGACGCTGCGGTTGACAGTGCCGGCGGACATCTACCAGTCCAGCATCGTTGCCGAGGCTGATGGTGTGGAGCTGAATGTGATTTTGGAAGAGAAGGATGTCGATCAAGAGAGTATCAAGAAGAAGAGAGGCAGCAGAGAAAGGTCTCCAACTACAGCAAGGAGTCCCGAGCACAGGAAGGTCCACAGGAGATTACGGTCGCCTCCGCCATACCATCATGCTGGATCAGACGAAATCGAAGAGGCGTATATCCCTACCACTAAACAGCTGGCAAAGTCATTCCTGCTCGACGAGCCGGCGCGAGAGAGGAGGCAGCTGGAAGCCTCAATAGCGCCCAACTCGCGAGGAATGGAAGAGTCGTTTGCAAGTGAGAGCAGTGACAGCGATACGGTTGGTACAGGCGGTGCTGTTGGTTTGCCAGGCTTCTTGGCTGGATTTCTCCAAGGCATTGTGGACCGACTGCAGGTCAGTGTTCGAAACGTTGTGGCGACGTTGGAGACCGACTCGGGTAGAGATGGAAGCAAGTCAACACCGATTGCTGTTCAACTGAAGGTGGGAGGCGCGGTCTTGGAGACCTCCACATCGTGGTCGAGCGATGATGGAAGACGTAGGGTCAATCTAAGCGATATCTCACTGGATCTACTTTCCGACGCAAGTACCTTCGACGAGCTGTCAGAGCTGGTCTCTCCGTCCTCGCCAGTGTTGAGTCGACGTTCTGGTCCAGGTTCACCACCCATGCGAGCGTCGCAGCGCGAGCCGGCGAGCGCGGAGTCCTCTCGCATCGACGTGCGAGGAGTGCCCACCAACGCAGATGACGCATCGGGAGCTTCTCCCAGATCACCTGAGATGATGAAGGCCTCGGTCGCCACGATTGACGAGGACCGCTTTGCGGATGCAGGAGACGGCTACGAGGACGAAGCACTTGCCAACACTTCGCAGTCGGAACTTGACATCAAGCCTGGAGATGACAACATCAGTTGGGGTTCACGAAGAAGCAAGAGCTCAGCACCTGCAGAGGATTTGTGGAAGTCCATGACATCTGATGACGATCTCCCAGATTCGCTTCTGCTTGAGCGCCCAGCCACACCTAGAGCCAGTACATCTCGCCATGTCAGTCCCAATATGTCGAGGACTCGTCGCAATGTCTCGCCATATTCTCGAAATCTGCAAAGTCCAAATTCTTGGCCGAACATGCCGGAGCAGAGTGAACGAAGACACCTGCATCCCAGCCCAGGCTCTTGGCCAACTCTGGACGAGAGCCAGCAAAGTATCTATCAGCCGCTCGAAGCAGGCAGTACAGCGCTTGTAGACGTTGAAGACGATGCTCCGCAGACAGAAAGAGAGAATCACCCTTTGCGTGCGGCAGTGTCCACGATCCAAGCGTCAGCCCCGGACAAGACAGTCGAAGACCTCACCGCATCTCGAATCTATTCGCATGAAGAGGCTCAGAGCATGTATATGAGTGCCATGTCGGAGGCCCCTTCTATGCACATTCCCGGTGGGTGGCATTCAGACGGTCCACCAAGCCAGATCTTACCCTACCGATATGGTGTGGAGGATGACCCTCCCACAAGCGCCAAACCATTACCGAGTGGTAGTCCTGTGAGGTCACAACAGCAACCATCTGCCTGGGGTGATGACCTCGCTTATGGTGAGAAGCCTTATCTTACACCGAAAGCACCTCTGTCCGGGAATGCGACACCTAGAGCTGCTTCGCCAGAGCCCTCGAAAGCAGCTGTAGATGGGTCGCCGCCTATTGCTCGGCGTACAGCGAAACAACTTGCTTACATTGATGCTATTGCCTTGCTTATTCCCCAAACCAACACGTCTGGCGAGGAGATAGAGCAGCAGGCTACACAACCAGACACCATATTCAGGAGTTCAATGGCCCACGACATGCCTGGGACGTTCTCCGCTTACTCGCAGATGGCCTCCTCACGAGGACAGCTGGACAGCTCGGTGCGGATCGCAAGACATGAAGAGCCAAGGCCACCGTCACCGATCGCTTCGGCCGTGGGCATCGAGATTGGCTCGGTCAACTGCCAGATAGATGTCCCATGTGGCAGGCTACTATATCGGCTCATAACTATACTTCAGACTGCCCTGGACAATAATGGCTCTCGGAAGCCGAACACAGCGACCGAGCGCGATCCAGACGCTCAGCCTGGTCAAATGCCCCTGAACTTGTCAGTTTCTCAACTTTCAGTCGCCCTCAAAGGTTCACTGAACGGCTCTATCCGGCCTAACGAAGATCGCGACAACAACGTCGACGGCGCAGTAACGTTGTCATGCAATGCGATCGACTTTACGGCTAGCCCCGGGGAGACCGAAGTCCGCGCAGGCACTGTGAAAGCCTTTGTTGGCCCGAGCTGTCTGCTCTCGTTTGACAGCAGTCTATATCAGAACAGCTCGATCGTCCTGAGTGACACAACTCCAGATGTCGCTGTCACGATTGGCCACAAGCAGACGGTAGCGGGACGGCCGATAACCGAGCTTGCAATCGAGACGCTACCCCTCAAGGTCTTGTTGGACTTACCTGTCATTGACGGAGCTTTCGAGGGCTTTGGGGGCCTCAGCGGCGTTCTGGAGCTCGGCAACTCTATGCTATCTGACAGCGGCTTTGGCAGCTCTCCACCATCTCCGCGAAAGGCCGCCAAAGGGGTCCGCTTCGAAGGGCAGGCAGAGTCGACTAAGCGTGGGCCTGAGTTGAAGGTCAACGCTCGCATTGGAGGTCTTCTTGCAAGTTTGCAAGGCAGCACATGCAATCTGGCTTTGCGTACGTCAACAGTGAAAGCAGTCTATCGTGAGACTGGTATCAAGGCCACTGTGGAGCAGATTCAGGCGTCTGGGCCATATACGCAAGACAGTGAAGCTGCGCCGCTCACTGCTGATCTGAACACTCTGCGGTTGGAGTATCTTCTCTCACCTGAAGACAAGGACCTCGAGCGTCTGCTCTCGCTGTTGACACCGTCCAAGGACAAGTACGACACCGACGATGACATTCTTCTTGATACTCTGCTTCGCCAGCGGAGGAAGGCTGCAGTTGCGCGAGTCGCCGTTGGTGGTGTCAAAGTCAAGTGCACTGATTTAGCTTGTTTCGACACACTGACGAGCCTGGGCGCCGAGCTCAGCAGGCTCTCCGCTGTGGCGAAGTACCTGCCTGAGGACGATCGACCTGGTGTGTTGGCCTTGCTCCGTGTCAAAGACTGTGAAGCCAGAATACCCGTGAATGACCGCTTTGGAATGCTCCATGTAGGGCTCGCAGATCTGCACTGCGCACAAGTTGGTCTTCCAGCTTTACTGGCCTTATCGATCGGTACAGTCCAAGCGTCTCAGGCTGGAGAGGTCGAGCTGGTTCATCCGCTTGTCTCATCACAAGGTGTCGACAATCTTCCGATGGCTATGTTCAGAATGCTCGGCGATGAAGCTGAGCCGATAGCGAAGGTCAAGCTGTTCAACCTTGCGGTCGAGTATAGCGTGCCGGTGCTTCTTCAACTCACTGGTATGGATGTTCAGACTGGACCTGAGGAGGTCGTTTCGGAACTCGCAAAGTCTGTTGCCGATCTCGTACAGTCTGGAAGCAGAGAGCCTGCAGACGACATCGATCGATCTAGAACCGCGAAGAAGGCTGTCAAGCTGGACGTATTAGTGCACGAGTCAGCCGTAGGCCTTTCTCCTCAACACCTGTCGTCAAAGGCCTTGCTGGTGCTGAGCGATGCCAAGTTTGCGGCCACGGTACCGCCCGAAGAGACCTTCAAAGCTGCACTTGAACTTCGCAAAGTCGGATTGTTCCTTGCAGATTGCGCCACTGCGGACGACAGCGATGCGACCATCCACCCTCGAAGTGCGCCGAGTAACACGGCGGTCAAGACGCAGCTAACATCTGCTCTATCGAGACAAGGCTATGTGTCCGTTGGTTCGATGATGTCGGCGCAGATCGCAGCTTGTGTGGTCAGTAACAAAGGCAGCAATGCTAGCTCTGTCGACGTCGATGTCAAGAGTGACTTGCTGCTGTTAGAAACCTGCGCAGACTCGACACAGACTCTCATGGCGACAATGGGTGGCCTGTCGCCTCCCACACCTCCAAGCAAGCAGCCAAAGTATCTAACCGAACCCCTTCCGATTGAAGACATGATGGCTTCCTTCTCCGGCGACGCTTACTCCAAGCCACAGCAGCCTGCACATACCTTGTTCGATATGGAAGAGGAACCTGAGGACGAGACGGACATGATGTACGACATGCCACCTTTCGGCGAAGAAGAAGACGATGGTCTACTTGCTGAGTCTGAGATGGCATCCAGTCTTTACGGGCCAGTCAGCGGTATGCTCGGAGGTGTTGGCAGGCCTGAAGACGAGAACGATCCTGAGCATTTCCCAGAAACTGCTGAGAGCTTGTTGGAAGATGATCCTTTCGAGATGACGTTGTCTCCGAGTGACGCACCGCTCAGCGACGCAGCTTTGATCCGGGAACTCAGCAAGCAGTGCAAGTCTACCATCGCAGAAGACAACATCGACCTTGGGCTTTATGAGATCGAAGACCTTGGGTTTGATGCTCTTGGTGGGGACCAGTCTGTGCTTGGAACGAAACACAGATTCCATACACCAGCAACTAGCGGCAGGAGACCGCCGTCTGCCTCGTCGGAAAGCATCCTTCCTTTCAGGCTGCGTGTAAGAGATGTGCATGCAATCTGGAACATCTACGACGGATATGATTGGCAGCGGACGCGCGATGGCATTACGGAAGCGGTCGAACAGGTCGAACAGCGAGCGGAGCAGCGCCGGTCTAAACGGCGCCAGTCTCAGATGCAGAATGAGGAAGAGGAGTCTGTCATCGGTGACTTCTTGTTCAACTCCATCTACATTGGCGTCCCGAGCAATCAAGATGCCCAAGAGCTACGGCGGCAGATCAACCGCCACATTGACGACATGGCCAGCGAGACAGAAAGCGTACCGATGTCTGGCATGTCACGGCCGTCGACATATTCAGCTTCGGGCCGCACGAGGCCACGTCGACGATTGAAGCTGGAGAGAAGCAGAGCGCACAAGGCTGCCTTCGAGCTGAAGGGCGTCTCAGCTGATGTGCTCGTTTTCCCACCTGAGCGGGCGGATCTCGTGAGCTCAGTTGATGTCCGGATACGGGACGCTGAGATATTCGACAACGTGCCAACATCGACTTGGCGTAAGTTCTTGACGTCTTTGGAGCTTGGCCAGCACGGACGGGAGATGTCAAAGCCCATGCTTCATATCAATCTGTTGAATCTGCGAACGCTGGAAAGCTTTGCCGCATCAGAGCTTGCCATGCACGTCTCCGTACTGCCTCTCCGACTCCATGTTGACCAAGATGCTCTCGACTTTATCACTCGATTCTTCGAATTCAAGGATGAGAACGCGCCTCCGAGTGACTCTTCGGGAGACCAACCGTTCATCCAGCGCCTCGAAGTTGATACTGTGGACATGCGCCTGGACTATAAGCCAAAGAAGGTCGACTATGCTGGCCTACGGTCCGGACATACAAACGAGTTCATGAACTTCATCATCCTTGACGCCGCCGACATCCGTCTCAAGCATGCCATCATCTATGGCATCAAGGGCTTTGAGCCATTGCACAAGACTTTGAACGACATCTGGATGCCGGACGTCAAGCGCAACCAGCTTCCCACGGTCTTGGCCGGTCTGGCGCCGGTCAGAAGTCTGGTCAATATCGGTACTGGTGTTCGAGATGTCGTCGCGATACCTGTTCGCGAGTACAAGAAAGATGGGCGCATCGTACGAAGCATACAGAAAGGCGCCTTTCACTTTGGCAAGACTACTGCTTCCGAGCTCGCTCGTCTGGGAGCCAAAGTTGCCATTGGCACTCAGAACCTTCTGCAAGGCGCTGAAGGCTTGCTTGCGCCGCCTCCGTCATCTCCATCTGGACGCCCGGGTTCGGCGCGACGTTCACCTTCGGAGCAAGGTTGGCACGAAGCGGACGACGAAGACGAAGAGCCCGAACGCCGAGCGATCTCTGCGTACGCCAATCAGCCTTTGAGCGTTTTTGGAGGCCTGCGGTCGGCCAGAAGATACCTGGAGCATGACTTGTTGACCGCACGAGATGCATTGATTGCTGTCCAAGGCGAGGTCTTGGAGAGTGCGGGCCCAGGTTCTGCTGCTGGCGTGGTCGCCAGGCATGCTCCGACGGTCATTTTGCGACCCATCATCGGCACTTCACGTGCGGTGGGAACGGCTTTGATGGGTATTGGGAACGCTATCGATCGTGACAATGTCCGTAGGGTCGATGATGTGAGTAATTTTCGGTCTCTGGTACGGTTTTACTGGCTGACTCTTCACAGAAATACAAGAGGCGTTGAGATTTCACCTTTCACTCCGGGATCAAGCATTGGGTCCAGTGACCCAACGAATCGATGTCTTTCATGCGATCTTAAGCTCCATGAACAACGCAACAAGCACGCGCACGCAGAGGTTAGAGGTCGGATGCAAGGCAAGGCACTAGCAGCAAGCACTGAAACAGTGTTGCACGTAGCTGTGAAACCGAGTACTCACCAAGAGCCTACTTCGCCCATGCTCAGATATGACATGGCTGGAATCCGGCCAACATCTTCACTTTCTTGTCTTTCTATTGGACGACAGTCACGATCTCTGTCTGCATCTCAACTTTGAAAAGTATGGTCGGGTCAATGATGGTGGTATGTACACAAGATGTTTGAGTTTCGGATTACTTGGCTTCCTCAAGACCCATTGATGATGACTTCTGCCGCTTTCTCACTGATCATGTAGATCGGCACAGCAATATAGTAGCCAGGAATCTTTGGGAACACGCTGGCATCGACCACTCTGAGCCCTTCTACTCCTCGTACTTTGAAGTTACTGTCCAGCACGGCCATCGGATCGTCGTCTGCGCCAATCGAGCAGGTACACGAGGCGTGGTGGCCCCATGCCTCGTCTTTGATGAACTGTTTGACCTCCGCTTCGGTCGATACGTTGGTGCCGGGCCACACTTCGGAGAATTTGCCATCTGCGTCGAATCAGTCAATTAAGGAGTGACATGGTGCATAGATGCAATTCTGTCAACGTACCCAAGGGAACCTGGACGTCGTACATCTTTCGGGACAACTGAACAGCCTCGTAGATCGCTTGCAGATCATCACTATCGCCGACTTGCGGCGATGCGCTCGGATCGCCAAAGCTGTTGAACTCGATGGAAGGCCGTTGGCGAGGGTCCGTGGAAGCTAGCGTGACCTTCCCAGCAGTGTTGCGGGAGCGAGCCTTGAGTATGATCCAGGTCCAATGCTTCGCGTCCTTCAAGGCGTCATAGGAGTAGCCTGGGAAGTATCCTGCGGTTCTCCGTGTCAGCAAAGATCATTCCACACAGATCTGATGCTTGATGACAAACCTTTGAAGTAGGCCGGTGCTCCAGAGATCAGGAGATCTGGATCATCTGAAGACTCGTCTGAGCCAGCGGTGGAAGACTTTTTCGTGATGGCGATGGCAATGCCGTTTGTCGCATAAGTGCCTTTCTCCAATACCGTCAAGCCATTCTGCCATTTCTCAAGGCAGGGATCGGGCGTTTGGTAACCAAAAGTGCAATCCTTCGTGATGAAGAAGTCGGTTGGGTTGTCTGCGACTACGCCGACTTCGTACCTGTCCTGCAGGTTCGTCCCGACACCAGGTAGGTCTTTTACGACCTTGATACCGTGACTCCGCAGCTCCTTGGCTGGACCAATGCCAGACAACTTCAGCGATTTCGGCGTCTCGAAGGTGCCGCCAGAGATGATAACCTCCTTTGCCGCATTAACAGCACCTTTCCTAGCAGGCTTCCCACCATCGTAACGAGAATCGGCGGCATACAAGCTTTGGCCCTGCAAGAAGTCGACCCCGATAGCTCTCGGTGTGCCTTTTTTGCTCCTGTCGAAGCGGATCTTGGTCACAAAGGTCTTGAGCGCAACGTCGAGATGGTATCTTCGGCTGCCGTCTGAGTTCTCTGCGTTGGCAACGGACATGATGAAGTCGCGAGGTCCATTTCGCTTGAGAGTCTCAGCATCAACTGCGATGGGTACTACGCACGCTCTGGATCAGCCCGTTTCTCCAAATCCAAGGTTTTCACGCCCACCTTGGTAGAGGCCCTCGATTCTGTCCCGGCCCGGCAGGCCTGAGTTGAGGTCTTTGATTAAGACGCCTGCAAGACCAGTCACGGTCGTGATGATGGATGTGAGAATGCTCTGCCCGACATTTTCGTCAGTTACGGCGTTTAATCTTTGATAGCTGAAGTTGCTCGTAAAATACCAACCTTTCCCATAGCTGTGGCTGCCGACAGAATGAGACTCAACAGCTTCTGATCTTCAACAACAAGGCTCAAGCTCGTAAGACTGGTCTTGTACCATCCATTGAAGCCATGTCCGACCGCTGTGTTTGGAAGATATTCGCACTTTTCCAGCTTCTCAAAGTACTTTCTCATGTTGGACGGCTACAAAAAAAGATTAGCAACGCACACTTCTATCGCAGGAGAACCCCAAAAAGTCATTGGCATACCTCCCAGGACTCATCACCTGTCAGACTTTGGAGGTTGGACCAGTCTGAGTCAAAGGGATACAATGAAATCATAGCATTGTGCGCAGAACACCCTCCCAAAGTCCCTGCTCTAGGGTACCAGATCCCCAGCGGCTCAGCTCCAGACGGTGGGCTGAGGCCAACGTATAGGCTGCCGTCCGACTGTCGGTAGGTCATCTTCGAGTCTCGCTTCTGTTGTTCGAGGTCGGAGTAGTGCTGGACGTAGTAGCTCCAGGACTGTGGTTCATACTCGGTGGACTGCAGCATGAGAGCAGGGACTTCGGTCGTGATCTCGTTGCCTTCGTCGGTGCCAGCATCTATTAGGAGGACCTTGTGGCCCGCAAGCGCGAGCCTGGATGCAAGAGGACCGCCACTGAAGGCTCCGACGTCAGCAATTCTGGTCTGAGTAGTAAAATTGAGGAGAAGTGCTCACCCAGGTCCCGACCCAACAACCACATAGTCATACTTGACACTGCTGTCATAGCCGTGAACGATGGTCTCGCCTTGAGGAGCCCGACGTTCCTTCTCATTGCTTAATATCGTAAGCTTTTGCTGCATCCAATTATGTATGCTTCAACTTACATTACTGCTGTACTTGTCAGCGTCAAAAGCCCGAAGAGGCCAAGGCAGTTTTTCAAGAGCATTATCCGTGTGTGTAATGAGTGGAATGCCTTCAGGCCGAAAAGAATGGAATGATGCCTATGGTGTGAGACAAGCTGTGCCTCTTTCTGGCATTCAAGAACGCATCAGTACTGTGAAGAAAGCATCCTCACCTAATACATAGATGTCGGAGTCAGTAGTTGAAGCCAATGTAAGCCTGGGACCATCCGGCGTCGCCCAAAGGAGACGCTGAAGTGATGATGACCGCCTGCCGCCCATACTGTAGGGCCGATCTCCTAAACGAGATGAAGCGAACAGAAACTAGCTCCAGACGTGAGGACAGACCAAGACATGGGGGATTGCTGTAGTGTTGCTGCTACAGTAGTTCGGCGCTTCGACCTGCATCTCGTAGTCAATTCTTTGCGCGCAGTGCGAGGCTACGTTGTCGTTGAGATAATGATGGGTTCTCCGAAGTGGAGGTCACTGTCGTGAGCTGGTCTGCCCTTGTTGCCTATGGACCACGCTCGTTCCGCGACTGCCATTCGAGGTCATGGCCGAGGTCTCGAGCATCCTTCCAGAGGTAGTCTGTAGGCAGTAAGGCAGCCTACTTGCGATACGGCAACCCTCTGGTCTGTCTTACGTTTTGTATTGATATGCTGCTCGTATGCGGGCGAAAGGTCCCCCAAGTCTCTGGCCTGGACTGCCTTGGAGCTTCCCGCGTAACATTGCCAGCAAGGGCTCTCTTCGTGGCCTCAGAGGTCTTGATTCCCGGAAGAGCACAGCACGCTGTCGGCAGTGTGTCGATCGTTGATCCCGGTGCAAGGAGCAGGAGAAGGACGGGGGCTCGCTTGACTCATTGAAGCAGGGCCCTCCTGGCGTGTCTCGGACGTCGATCCTGGCCGGTGCTCAAGTCAAGCATCTCCGACCGTTAGGATCCGGGGGAGCAACGGTGGCGCTGGGGTCTGCAGTAGTGCCAATTAGATTGTCTCACAACCATGGAGCTGGGTCTCTTTTCCCAACCGAGCGGTAATAGTACCAAAAGGGAAGGCGATTGAGTAAGGGCTCGACTCATACATCATGGTGAGACAGTAGGGCTCCGTGCGGTACGAAGGTACGGAGACAACACAGCGGCAAACGGTTGTATGTGTACGGACAGAGCGACGAAAACCTGGTGAACACGGCGGTTTGAAGGTCATGTAAACTATTGCTCAGCGAGTCACGATGTTAACAAACGTTTTCGCTTGGGTATCCATTCGTCCTGCTCTTTCAACACTTGAGCGAGTTAACCTGGCCTGTGGGTCTCCAGCAGGCCTACAATGGCCAATTATCAACCGGCCGCTGCCTATCCCACTGCATATCGACCTCAGTATTCACCTCCACAAGCGGATAGAAGTTCTTATCATCCTTGAAAACATCCCGTGATCCCTTCGACCCGCGCGACTGTCGAGAATAAGACAAGCCACTCTGTCCTGGAGTGGGCGGCCCGGGCGAGAGCCCGCGCGTGCTGTCGCCCATTGCCTTTGGAAAGATATGTCGGAGAAGTGCTCGTAGAGCAGGCATGCAGGCGCAGATGATAGCCAAATCCGTCTCGATTGTTGACCAATATCCGACTGAGGTGTAGGTCCATGTGAAGTTCGAGGTTGCGCCGAATTGAACAAGGACTTGCATACGGATGATGCTGATGGCCTGCAAGTAATTAGAGCAATCGGAGAAGCGGTTTTTGCTGGGGAAGAGCTGACCGTGACAATGAAGCCAATCCCGAACATGCTGAACAGAAGCATCTTCTTCCGCCGGTTCAACGCCAGTTGTCTTACTAGCGGAATAGGCAGAGAAAGTACCACGATGTCGAGAACAATATTCAAGCCAGCAGAGGCCCACACTTGAGCATTGATGTTATTGCAGCTTCCAGGATGTTCCCTGTCCCAATGCTCCCAAGCAAGGTGTATAGGTCTGCACTGAAAGACCGACACCAGGAGGAAAGCGATCGCATAGCCAACGCAACAGGCCATTGTGATGTACGCCGAAATGCGAAACCAAGATTGCGGGAAGACGCGGAGGTAGAAGAGCAGCATGGAGACCTTGACGAGAGGAAGCGACGTGAGGTAGAGATCTTCATCGAAGTAGTAGATCTTCAGAATGTGGGTGATGTTCTCGAAAGGCAGCGTCCATATGTCTTTTCCGAGTCCCAGATCGGCCACTATGCGCCTTGTTAAACGTCTATCGTAAGACAGCCTTTGTGAGAAGGGACTTACAAACAACAGACAAAACGGACAACGGAATGACCTCGAGAACAGCAACGGTCATCACAACGTCGTCCAATCCAGGCGAGCCACCAAACCATGGTGTTCTTGAGATCATTCGCAAGATGTAGGCAAGTACGGCAAGAACACCGCCAATGGCCCCGGTGTAGGAAACCGTTTGGGTACGGTCACGGATTGGTCGCTGACATAGTGTTTCTGTTGTGTTCTTCGTCGCTATAAAAGAGTCAGTGAAACGAGCATCGAGACAGCATAGGTCGGGCATGATACTGACTGAGCGACTCTCTTATCGTGCAACTCGCCGCAACGCATGCTTCCACTTCCGCGGTGATTGTGTTGTTCGAGCAGCTGCATGCAAGATCGTCGACCCGGCATGGCGACGCAGCAATCGATTGTAACAGGCATTCACGCTGCGTAAGGTCAGTCCATAGCAAGATACCATCGGCCCTATCCACTCACTCCACACGTTGGCATGCTTTTGAGCAAAGCCTCGGCGGCTTTCATAGCGGCCTGCTGTTCCTGTTGCTCGGGACTGAGGGCTTCCGCCGCGAGCGTGGGATGACTTGCCGTAAGCACGGCACACCATATTGTCATTCGCATAACAGACTTCATGGTGATCCAACGTCGTGGTGTTGCTGAAGCCAGTCAAGAACCACTCCGGTCTGCTGGCCGCGATGGGCGACAAAGTTTGAAGGACAACGGCCTGGTGGAGGGGGCGACGTACTCAATACAACTGCCCTCAACCTTCCTTGACCTCCAAGCAAAGACAGCAGAAACCAACCTCCACCTTTCTCTCACTGCGGTGCCCTGCGTGCTCCACCAACCAATATTTTCGGATGCATCCGATGGTGAGTGACTCGCGTGGCTTTCGCATTCTGGCCTTAGCTGACATTGTCAGTCTGGGGCCGTTTGTCGGCAATTTCTCGATTGAGATGGTTAAAAGAGCTGACAACTCGTCAAGCAGACCTGAGACAGCGGATGGGGCCCCCCGGCTCCGCGGTGAGCTCGAGTCTGAAAGTGACGGAGTGTTCACCGATGAGTGAGACAGCCATTGAGTCGGAACTGAAGGATCGTATGTAGTCGGGGGGTGCTGGTGTTGGATAGCCGTTGGACAGCCGTTGGTAGTCTGGTGGGTCTGGTGGTTAAAGAGCTGTCACAGGGATCGTTTCTTAGTGTGCAGGGGTCCTGCAGTAGTCTGGAGCTGGTTTCAGGCACATCTCCAAGGGTCCCTTGTAGTCAATGTTAGCACAACTAGGCCACTGACGATGCTGGTTCCGTTCGCTCGGTTGAGTGGAAAGAGTACGATCGACGGATCGACGGATGATTGTTATAGGCGTGCTGCATCGATGGCAGAGTGCGTAGTGCCCGTATGTTGTAGAGACGAACCAGGTAGATATTCTCCGGCATCGTGTGAACTGCCGCTCGTAGCGACACCAACTCCATTCACTCATTCGGCCGCATTCTCTGTCATGCGAGTACGTTCGTTCTTTGTACCTGCTTTCCTGATTGCAGCGAGCATTGCATTTCCGGCACACCACATCCAGGAAATCAGCGCCGGTCAGGATGGATTACTTGGTGGACTACTGGGTGGACTGCTCAACGCCGGATCCGATGTCGTGGAGGGTATTGCACAGAAGCTGCAGTCGACTTTGAACGCACTTGGCCCGCTCGACACCTCGAAGCCCATCAATGTGCATGGTGTTCATGCGTTCCATCCACCTACCGAGACTGATCAGCGTGGGCCATGCCCAGGACTCAATGCCCTCGCGAACGTAGGTCTAATCAACGAAGCATGTCCGAAGTCTGGCTCTCACTGACCCTCCGCCTTTGTGTTCTGCAGCATGGATACATCAGTCGTGATGGCATCGTCTCCCTCCTCGAAGTCGTTCCTGCCATCAATCGAGTGTACGGAATGAGTCTCGATCTCGCGCTCGCCCTTGGAGTAATGGGCGTCGTTTGGACCGGCAACTCCATCTCCCTCGACCCGTCCTTCTCCATTGGCGGCAACGACACAGCGGTCTCCAATGCCCTTGGGAACCTGCAAGGCGTTCTCGGAACTCCCCAAGGCATAGACTACTCCCACAACTTCATCGAAGCCGATTCCTCTCCCACCCGAAACGACCTCTACCTCACCGGCAACGCCTGGACCATGAATATGTCCCGTTTCCAGGAGCTATACGACTCTGTGCCCGCGCGACAAAATTTCAATTTCGACGTAATGGCCAAATGGGCCTCGAAGCGGTTCCATGATTCTGTGGAGACGAATCCGTACTTCTATTACGGGCCGTTTACAGGGATGGTTGCAAGAAATGCCGGGTATCTATTCATCACCAGGTTGTTTGCCAGCTATGATCAGGGTAGCTCGGAGGGTGTTTTGAGTAAGCTGATTATGATTCTCGCCGGAACGAAGTGAGCTGAAGGCTGATGGTTGTAGCGCATGACACCCTGAAGAGCTTCTTCGGCGTGCGCGGAGACGGCTCGAATATGCGGTACAAAGAAGGCTGGGAGCGGATTCCGTCGAACTGGTATCGTAACCCGGTGGACTACGGCCTCACCCAGCTGAACCTTGACACGGTCCAATTGGTTTCAAAGTATCCTGAGCTTGGTGTAAGTATTCAGAGCTTCCAGCTCCGCTGAGAGCATTCCTCTTGAGCTGACACGCGCGCAGAACATCGGTGGAAATACCGGCAGCACCGACTCCTTCACCGGCGTCGACATGGACGACGTGCTAGGAGGTGTGCTGAACGCCGACCAGCTCCTGGAAGACAACAGTCTCATGTGCTTCGCGTTGGAAGTCGTCAAGCTGGCGTCGCCGAATTATCTAAACAACCTGTACTCAACGTTAGCAGAGCCCCTCGAGCTCATCAAGAACTCGCTGGCGACCCCGTTACTCAGTCTGAGCTGCCCGGAGTGGAGGGACCTAACCATGGGTGGTAAGCCGCTGTTGGCGGCTTTGGAAAATGAGTTTCCCGGAGCGCAACAATCCTTGAGGGCGCTGTAGTAAGCCTCGGGGAAAGCCTCAGTATGGGTGTCATGTAGATAAAGAGAGGCCTGCGAGCTGGCAGTGTAATTAAAATACATACCATAAGTTTTTGCACCTGTCTGCCATAGCGGCCAACAACTCGAGCCGGCGATGTTACAGTTCCCCACGATCAGCCTATTGGATCTTGTGCCAGCCCCCACGTGGCCATGATCCATTCAGCAAAAACCCAGGTCTCTTAACCCACACTTCGCCAGCAAATTCTGACGCAGAGGACTCGAACACAGCATCCATCCTCTCCAGCTCAATACCTTTCGTCTCCCGAACGAATAGCCAGCAGAGGATCCAAGCCACGACATTCAGCGCAGCGTACAGGGCAAAACTGCCCTGCCTTCCAAGTCCGGCCAAGAGCATCGGGAAAGTAAGACTGAGAACCGTGGCCCAAAGGTTGGCTGTAGATATTGCAAGGCTCATGCCCACCTCGCGGACGTTGGGGGGTAGACTTCAGCGGAGTAGGCAACAGGGACCAGGCCAACTCCTGGGCTGTACAAGGCGCAGAAGAGGTAGATCAGACCTGCCAGTAGGACCAGCTGTGCCTTGCCGTGCGAGAGCCCAAAAGTCAGGCTGGCGAGAGCCATCGTTACTGCCATCGGTGGCAATGTCCACAGCAGAAGTCTCCGGCGTCCAAAGGCGTCCATGGTCCAGATGGCTGGGAATGCGCCTAAAAAGTTGACGATACCGAAGACGACGGAGGCCCAAAGAGCTGCAGCAGCTGGGAAGCCAGAACTCAAGAATATGGTCGAGGAGTAGAATGCAATGATGTTGATGCCGCAGAGTTGTTGAGTGATCATGACGATGTATGAGGCATAGACGGCGTGTCTATTCCTCGGCACTGTGAGAAGCGAGGCCAACTTTGAAGCAAAGGTGGCAGGCTCAGACTCTTGGATTGGGTCAGCAATGTCACTGCATCTGATCAAGGCCCACAATGCATGTTCGCCTGTGAAAAGAAAGCTTACCATCTGCGGAGACCTTCGTCTGCTCCCGCTTAGCAACATAGTGTGCGTACAGCTCACAGGCCGCCTGAAGCTTGGTGTTGCGTAACTTCGTGAGAGCAGCAAAGGCTTTACCATAGTGCGCGCGATTGATGTACCAAGACGGTGATTCTGGACAGACGAAGATGAGCACGAGCAACGGTACGGTCGGAATGGCAGGCGCAGCCAGCTGCAGCCGCCATACCACGTCCGCGGCATGACCATTGAGCAGGGCATTAGCGAGACAACCGAGAAAGATGCCGAAAGCCGTGAACATCTGCCAGCTCACCCCAAGCCCGCCTCGAATCGATGCTGGTGCAGACTCGCCGGCCAGGACCGCAACAGTACTTGCGTTTAGTCCGAGTCCAATGCCCAGTACGACGCGAGCGACGAGAAGGACGGGCCATGATCCACTGAGCGCTGACGAGGCGTTACCAATAAAGCAGAGCAACGTCGCCACAAAGATTGCTCCCCGAGGGCCAATGCGGTCATTGACCGGTTGAGCCATCCATGAGCCAATTAGTGACTGGGCGAGGAACAGACCACAGTTGATGAGGCCGAGCTGGGCAGGATCGACATGTAGTGCCTACTCCGAAGAACAAGGAGAAGGTGTCAGTGGTGCGGAAACAAGCAACGATGTTCCGCCTCTCCTACCTCCTTTACGAACAGGTTCGCGCCGTTCATGCTGGTCCTGTCTTACGTTAGACGAGCGTGACTGTAGGAGCGCGGGACATGAGAGTGATTGTACTCACTGCCCGAATCCCTGCTCTACCGCACCTAGCGAGCAGCAGAACATTACAAAGTACAGCATCTTCGGCTGATGCCATTTGTGACTACGTTCGCGCCGCCATGCGGCCAAGTCTGCGACCGCAAGCCCGTCAACGTCGGCATCGTCATCTACACCACCACCATGTTGGAGTAGTATCGCCGCCTTCCACAACACGTCTAGCTCGTCAGTGAGATGGTACTCTGCCGCAAAAGCCTCGACTCCACCGACAGCGTCGTCGCCGTCTCCGCCGTGCAGGGGGTCAATTTCGAGGAATTCAGCAGCATCTTCGGAGGTCCTGAGCTCGACGTCGGCATCGTGTCCAGACTTTGACATTGTGGGTCGGTGGACCGCGGCAGATGCGTGTGGTTGACACAGGGTGAATGGGAGTGGAGCCAAGCTTTAATGGCGCGATACACTAGAGCAAATAAAGCCTAAATTGGACTTCGCGCAATCGCGGCGCAACGTCGTTGAGGCTCGTCATAATTTGGACCCATTGAAGAATATATTTTACTCACTCCTCTCACCTCTTGAAATCATGCATCATCAACTATCGCCAACTCTTGGTCGCTCTTGTACAGGAGGCAATCCAACCGCCTGGGGATATAGGCCAAGATGGACCAGCAACAGCCAGCCATAAAGGCACACTTTGACAGCCCCGAAGTCAACAACCGTAACGCATACCATGATGAGGAACTCTCACAGGACGAGGTCGCACGAATGCGGAAGATCTACCATCGCCTCGATCGCCGCATCATCCCACCCTTCTGGGTCCTTTACTTCCTGTGCTCGGCTGTCAGATCAACCGTGGGCCTGGCACAAACCATGAACACATTCGAAGGCCACGACCTGTCGACTTACCTAAACATCACATCTCGTCAGGTCTCAACTGGCTTAGCCTTGTTCTATGCTAGCTACGTCGTCCTGGAGATACCGTCAAACCTGGCTATGAGCAAGCTCTCTCCGTCCATCTGGCTGGCTAGAATCGTCATCAGCGTGGGGATCATCGGCACTGCGATGGTGGGCATGAAAAGTGCCGCCAGCTTCTATGTCCTGAGACTGTTGCTGGGTGCTGTGGAGGCAGGCATGTGGCCGGGCATGTCGCTCTTCCTCACATTATTTTACCCGCCACAGCGCATGGCGAAACGGGTGGGCTACTATTTCACCGCATCGCAAGTCTCTGCTGCAGTGGTTGGCTTGGTCAGTGCCGGGTTCCAGAAGATGGACGGCGATGGTGGTCTCGTGGGCTTCCAGTGGATGTTCCTCATCTGGGGCCTCGTCACTCTTGTGATTGGCTTTACCCTCATTTGGTGGCTTCCAGACCGTCCACTACCACCAGGCGAAACTCGACACCGCAGCAAATGGACTTCTTGGCTTCCCACAACAAAACCTGCTCTGACTGGAGAAGATGCCACACTCCACTATAAAGACCTCAGCCAAGCATACCACAACTCAACCTGGACTTTGAAGGATCTCTGGAAAGTCCTGCTAGACTGGCGACTATGGCCGCTGATCATCATGTATTTCGGCGTAGTCGGTGTCGGCAACGGAGTGCAAAGCTATGGCACGGTGATTTTGAGCGCCATCAACCCTTCGTTCAGCGGCGTGACGTTGAGCTTGCTGTATGCACCGATCTGGATTTGCGATCTCATCGGCATATTGACGGTTACGCCGATCAGTGACCACTTTCACAAGCATAGAGCGCTCTTCTTCACGGTGCCTACTGCGCTGCAGATAGTGGGTTTGCTTGTAGCGACCTACGCCGGTGACACCATGTCTGCGCACTGGGGTCGATATGTTGGACTTCTCATCGTTGGCTTTGGGCTGGGTCCGACGGTTCCTATCACCATGACCTGGACGGCCGAGATCTTTCAGGCCCGACATGGTGAGGTTGGTGTAGCAGCCGCTGCCGCTGCAGTGTCCGGTCTGGGCAATTGCGGCAGCATTCTGACAAATTACGCCTTGTTCTCGGGCTGGCCATCGGACGAGAACAGCAGCCCGGTGTTTCTGGGCTCCAACTGGGTTATGATCGGGATTCTGATTGTTAGTATTCTTGCGAGCTGGGTGATGACATTTGCTTTGCGATTCGCGAAGTCAAGGCAGTCTCTCTAGACTCCCACCATCAGTGCACAATATCTAATCGAAACAATGTCCATCGCAATGTCACAATAACTTCTATTCGTAAAGCTTTGCCGAACTGCTACCTCAAGGTATCTTACAGTTTTAATGATGATGAAGCATCCCCGCACCTCCTCCACGGAACTGCGGGCACAAGGAAGATGAACGACAAAGACAGACTACAATAAAATATCTCTCTCCCCCAGTATCTCAATCGCAAGAGAATTGAACAACAGTCACAATGTCAACACCATTTGGCCTCGACGTCGTCAATCAAGCCCCACAAGTAAGATCCCTGCCATCGATGTGCCATGAACAAACACACTGCTAATCGCAACAGGGCACCAAACTATGGGTATGCATCCACATCTTCCCAATCCACCGTCTCGCACAACGCTGATCTCGAAAGCTCCTCCACTGCGGTAACATCGAAGCAGACGAGGGCTGGTTCATGAGAGGCGGTGGTACTTCGACTGCTTCCAATCCCAACCCCGGCGTTACTCGACGAAAGGGTGTTATCATTTCGGTCTTGATCGAGCATCCGACTGAGGGTTTGTTGCTCTTCGAGACTGGTGGCGGCGAAAACTATCCAGAGGTTTGGGGGGTGAGTAGTCCTTCTTTGGGATCGTCGATAGAGGCTGATCTATTGTTTGGAATAGGCGCCGTTGAATGACATCTTCGTAAGTCCGGAAATGCTCTCCCTGCAAATAGACATGGTTCATTGTCCTGGTGCACTGACAGGCTTCTCTTCCTAGGCGAGGGTGGATTATACATCCGACCACGAGCTCACTGAGCAAATCAAGAAGACTGGCCATGATATCAAAGACATCAAGGCCGTAATAATGGGCCACTTGCACCTCGACCATGCAGGTGGTCTCGAGAACTTCAAGGGGACCACTGTGCCGATCTGTACATCTGATGCCCACAGTCTTCACCATGTTGGAAGCGGAGCTGACCTCTTCTGTAGACTGCCACGAGAAGGAGATAAAGCACGCTTTCTACTCCGTCGCTACCAAGACTGATATCGGGGTCTACCTACCCAAGGACTTGGACATGAACCTCAACTGGAAAGCCTGGCACGGATCGTTCTTAGAGCTGGCGCCTGGGATTAATCTGCGACACTCGCCCGGTCATACACCCGGTCTTGCGATCATGCAGGTGAATCTGAAGGAGAGTGGGACGTGGATCTTCACCACTGAGTAAGTTCATTAGAGCTTTGTCTGAACACGGCCACTGATTCTCTGTTCTACTATTGCAGTCAGTACCACGTCAAGGAAAATTACGAGAGCGACGTACCGCAAGGATGGTTGGCTAGGGACCATGATGACTGGGTCCAAAGCAATCAAATGATCAAGGTGAGCTTCCGCAGAGGACTTCTCGAATGTAGCAAGGACAGTGCTGACTCCTCATCGCGTCACTCCAGGGCCTTGCAAAGGTATGTCCCCTCGAAATTCAAAGCGAATCAGTGTTGTCCGTCGGCTAACTCCCTCACAGCGCACGAACGCCACCGTCATCCTTGGTCACTGTGCGGACACTTTCTTCCAGTATAAGACTGCACCTTATGCATACAGCTGAGCTCCTTTGGCCGATCGACAGTCCAGGAAGACGTTCTGCAGAGTATCTGAATCCGGAGCGCTTGACGCTCTGCCTCTACGATGTCGTTTCCTTCACGCCGTCCGACTCGTCGTCCGAATTGTCATCCGACTCGTCATCTTCATCATCGTCCTCTTCGCGCCTGTTGTGCAGTCACGCCTCTCTTATGCATAAGATAGGCGCAAAGCACCGTCGCAGACCTGGAAATGCCCATGTAGCAGTGGATCAGTACAATACCTCCCTCTGCCTGCACGGCGTCGAGAAAGCTGTTGCTGGATGAGAAATGTTGGACTATATTTTGGGATGCGTAGTCTTCGATCTTGATAAGCTGGCGGCGGTACTTCGAGAACTCTGGCCAGTCGCACGCGTCGTACTCGAGCACGGACAGGATGTGAGTGATGTTAGCTGCATCTAATGCGTCCGGGTCGTCCAGTGCTCTAATTCCGCCGATGTAGAGGTGAGGCGCTTGTGGGAGTGAGTTCATCCGCGCGAGACCGCCTTTAGCGGCTGCATTTGATAGCATTGCGAGAGCCATGTTGTGCAATGGAAAGTGGTTGATGGCGAGAGAATGAATATGGGGCGTACCTAGGTACATGTACCTTGCTGTTTGCTGCGTTGTACTTTTTGGAGTGTTTGCTTCGTCAACGCGTCGCGTGCCAGCAGTTTACAGCACAGCAGCGCGGTGTCATCTGCGAGGCTGGAATCCTTTGTGCCTTGTGCCCTGACAGCACGGACTCCTTCCTTCGGGAGGTTCGTCGCTCCATCTTTTACTCCCTCGTCCGTTTCCTTGAATGGACGGGCAACGCGCTGGCTGGCCGTATATTGGCTTCTTTAAATTGACAATGTACACTATTTGAGCGCATGCTATCTCTAGTGTCCCTGCGAGTCGCTTCAGCAGGGCTTCTGAAGAAGTGTTCCGTTCTTCTACGGGTCCCTATCAGACGGTGCAGTCAGGGCGGTAGCTGTTGCTACAAAGCAAGCATTCGATCGTATCATACGACTGTCAGTAGCAGACAACGCATAGCGACTTCAACAGAGGCTTCAAGGGGCTTCGCGACTTCTGCATCGGCGAATATGGCGCCTCCTCAACTAGACACTGTCCTTACGGAGATGGATGGCAGCATTGGAATCATACGCTTCAACAGGCCGAAGAATGCCAATGCTTTGAGTAAGTTATCGTGTCCGGAAAGACTGTCGGGCATACGATAGAAGTGAACTAAGATCGGCACAGGTACCCAATTAATGAAGGATGTCCTTGCAGCTCTCCAATGGGCAACCAACGAAGCAGATGTGAGGGTGATCGTCTTTACAGGAGTAGGGAGATTCTACACCTCTGGCATGGTAAGCCTCCGCGTGAGACGGAAGAGCTGGCATCCCACAGCGCCCTTGACGCTTTTTCGCCTGCTCAAAAGTTCAAGACAAATGCTGATCTTTGCATCAACGCTGTAGGACCTGGTGGGCGTACCGTCCGACGGCCCAGTATTATCTGACGAGGCTATTGACACTCTGTCGTACGTCCACCAGACGCTGCCCGCAAACTGCTGAAAGTGTTCACTAAGAAACAGCGACCTCGCCAGCTCCATCCACGAGACCCTCATCAAGACTTCAAAAACAACCATCGCGGCCGTTAATGGCCCAGCAGCTGGATGGGGCACTAGCAGTATCGCACTGTTCGACCTCGTGTATTCGGTCCCAGATGCCATCTTCTTCACGCCTTTCGTGAAATGGGGCTTATGTGCTGAAGGCTGCTCCAGCGTAACGTTCATGAAGATCATGGGACGCCAGAAAGCAGCGTCTCTCATCCTCGCTGGCGAACGCATGACGCCGCAGGAGTTGGAGAGCGCTGGATTAATTAGCAAGATCCTGCCGAAGGAGAACTTCTTTGAGGATGTTATGAAGATTGCGAGGCGGGTCGTGGCACAGCCGCCTGGTGCTCTTAAGGTAAATCCACGCCGTTCTTACGGCGGGGCTGATTGGCTACATGCAATCGATAGACATGACTGACACAAGGACAGTTCTCAAAAGAACTTATGATGGCGCCTATTAGAGACGAGCTACTGGCAGCGAACCAACGGGAGTGTGCAGGATTGGCAGAGCGAGGGCGGACTGATGAGCCAAGGCAGGCCATTGCTGCATTCGAGGTTGAGCAGAAAGCCCGACGGAAGGCGAAGCTATGATTGTCTATTTTCGAAAGAAGTTGTTTGCATGGGCCGATCCTGGGACTGGGCTGCCGGACAGGATACGGCAAACACCCTCCAGAGCTCGGCGTGCCTGTCATGGAACCCTCAACAAGAAAACCACCAGCATCGAAACGCATCCAGTGAGCCACGTCTCTCGTCTGCTATTGCCGAAGTGCTACACTGCACTGCAGTTGGAGTTTTACAGATCCAGACCAAGGTAAGTCGTCTACACGTTCCGCTTGCAGTCTCCAAACCGCTCCACATTGCTTGGGCGGGGTAGAAAGGCGAGGCGAGGTCGCCCAATAACCGAACAAGCATCTTGCAAAACTCCAAACCTACAGCACATTTAACATCACCTACATCCCAGAGGATTCGATAGTGCTGACTGGATCGCTTCTTGTTGCAATTACGATGTCTCCACCACCATACCTTCTCCACGTCAACTCCCGGCCAACCCAGGTCTCGAACGACACCTGGGAGGAGTGGTAAGTTGAGCAGCCAAAAGCCTACAGCCTGTTGTTGCTGTCGACGCAAGACATCGATCACGGTGTTGCTTGTTTGGTCGTCAGAGCATTGCTAAAACCAGCTGCGGCCCGCAGGTACAAGGTCGAACACCTGCCCGACCTCTACAATGCCAAAACCTGTGCCCGAGCGACTTTCTATGAGGAGATCGGGCACCCGTTGGCCCCCAATCCAGACCATCCCAGAAAGTATCTGGCTCTATATCAGACTGAGGTATAGCCAAGAAGTCGGGCCGCCGGGGCTATCAAGGATTACTGATACACTCGACAGATCGAAGAGCTCCTGAACTCTGATGGTTACAAGAATGGTGTCCGCAGATCGAGCGACATGTTCGAGAAGGCCGGAGCCAACAGCGCGGTCAACCAGGATGTGAGTCCACTGCCAATGGCCCTGCGAGTGTCTGCAGTATGCTAACTTCCATCAGAACGGTGACTTTGATGCTCGGTATTATTCCCTGTGGCAGGAATACGATCCGAAAGGCACAGGCGAACGTAAGCGCCACGAAAGCATTCTTGATGCTCTTGACTGACACCGTTCAGGGCTTTCGCCGCACATTCTATGCGTGTACATGAACCCCGCCGACGTGGACGACTTTGAGAAATGGGTACGCTTCCTGTTTGCCGGAGTCAAGGTCAGCTCCTGGTTCTCAGTGCTGACCCTTTACCGCAGTATCGCGAAGAGCATCTCGGACTTCTGGCAAAACTGCCTGGCTACAGAAGATCTCTGAGATACAAGATCGGATCTCGAACGCCATTGACAAAGGGCGAGACGCAGCCCTTCCTGGCCATTCATGAGGTTCGCTCTGCAGTCAATGTCGGCCGAAGTGCTTGTTTGCTAACTCTCTGACAGGTGGACGACGTATCGGCGTTCGGTAGCAAAGAGGCTGAGGAGGCTAACGCAACACCGTGGACCGTGAAGCACATCAAGGAATCGAATCCTTTCATTGCTCGTGCCTTCAAGCGGATTAGCGAGCAGGGTTATTGAAAAACTTTTGCAAAACGTCAATGCGTCCAATGTGCAGCTGTTTGCAGACTCGAATATAGTTACATGTACCCCTGGGCGCTTTGTGTAGCAGTCATGTTGCTGTTCTTGCTACGATATCCTGTCGAGGCCTTGCCCGCGTTCGGCCAGAGGTTTAAACCCGAAGTACAAAACAGCTTCTCCACCTCCTGCAACTTCTCCAAGCTACCCAAACCTACAACTTTCTTCCTCCGAGATGGCACATTACGCTCCCAGCGAAGAGACATTCACTACATTGAAAGACAAAGTAGTCGTCATCACAGGTAAGGCTACCATACTGCCACAGAGTCCTCGAGTTAATGACCTTCCAGGAGGGAGTACCGGTATTGGAGCTGCTACCGTAAAATTGCTAGCTACAGCTGGAGCCACGGTCGTCATTGGCGATGTCAACAAGCAGGCGGCTGAGCAGCTGTGTCAGCAGCATGAAGGAGTATCGTTCGCCCAATGTGACGTAACGAAGTACGACGACATCTACGATTTGTTCAAGACGGCGCTTGAGAAGCATGGAAGGGTCGACCACGCGGTCAGCTCTGCTGGCATATTCGGCAAGTAGCTGCTCCACTGTGGTCTGGATGAACATGACTGACGAAGGCAGAGGTGGGAAACTGGTTCGATCCCAACCTGACTGTCGACTCCGTCGGAAGTGACTCTGGCGATTTGAAGACACTGGAAGTCAACGTATGTCTTCGCTGCGCTATCTTGAGAGACTTTCTGACGGCTTCGCTCAGGTGATCGGCACGCTTCACTTCGCTCGAATCGCCGCTGTGTTCCTACGAGAAGGCCGCCAGCAAGGGGACGACCGCAGCTTGACCATCTTGAGCAGCGTCAATGCCTTCCGGGAGAGCCCGGGGCTATATATCTATCAAACCGGTAAACACGCGGTTCATGGCACTCTGCGAAGCTCGAGGAAGATCCTATGGGAGCGAGACGGCATAAGAGTGAATGCTGTTTGTCCCGGGGTTACCGACTCAGAAATGACGAAGCACATTATATCGGCGTTCAAGGCGGGTGGCCTATACTGGCAGCCGTAAGACGAAAGCTCCAAGCTCCCTTCAGACAGCGCTAACCTTTGTGCTTCAACTCAGGCCGGATGCGGTTGGCAAGATCATCCTTGGTCTTCAAGCAGATCCAAGCATATATGGCAAAGCTTACTACATTGAAGGCGGTGGTGCGTGGGAATTCGAAAACACGTTCCTCGAATACCAGCCGCAGTGGTTGGGTGAGTTCTCTGAATGGTTCTCCGAACTATTCGACAAGAAGCTGACATATAGTAGGTGAAGAGGGCACAAGAAGAATGCGGGTCAACTCTGAAGCAGTACAGAAGGTATGTGGATCTATGTGATGGAGGCATTGTAGGATCTCATTAATCTAACTATCGTTCAGGGAGCCTTGACGAAAAACTAGAATGTCTGACAATGTGTCCGGTATCGGTCAATGATTCCATTGCGTCATTCACACATCAATGCTTTGTTGTTTCGATTGTTCTGTCTTCTTCATTACAACCACCGAACTGCTCCCACAGATTGCACTCCACACCCCAAGAAGCTTAACTTTAACCACTTTCCATCAAGATGTCGAACCTTATCAATGACCTTTTCTCCGTCAAAGGACTTGTCGCAGTCATCACTGGGGGAGGCTCTGGCTTAGGGCTATACGCTGCAAAGGCTCTGGCCGCCAATGGAGCCGCTGCAGTCTACATCGTCGGTCGACGAGAAGCCACTCTCAAGGAAGCCGCTTCGAACCACAACAACATCATCCCGATCGTGGGAGACGTGACAGACAAGGCGTCGTTACAAGCAGTCGCGGAGCGGGTGCGAAAGGAGCAGGGCTACGTCAACTTCCTCTTTGCCAAGTAGATCACAAGTCCCTCTGTCATATCGCTGGCGCAGCTGACGCTCTGCAGTGCCGGAGTGTCGGGACCCAAAGCCCGTGATTACCTCCCAACGTTGGCGAAGGGAGGAAAGCCCACGATCGAGGAGTTGCAGAAAGGCATGTGGGAGCCAGAAATGGACTTCTTTTCACAGACCTATCACGTCAACAGTAGCGCCGTCTACTACACAGCCGTTGCTTTTCTGGATCTTCTAGATGCTGGGAACAAGAAGAAGAATGTACCGCAGGAGTCACAGATTGTTGTTACCTCGTCAGTCGTATGTTGAAAAAGTCCTTCACTGCGCCGGCGACCGCTGAGTTGTGCGTCCTCACCTTTGTAGGCAGGCTTCAGTCGCCACCTTGCCTCGAGCTTCGCCTACAGCACATCGAAAGCCGCTGCCAACCACATGGTGAAGATGCTCTCGACCTTCTTCGCCCAACAAGGACATCACATCAGATGCAACTTGATCGCTCCAGGGTTCGTCCTATCAATCTTGATAAGATGGTATTCGAACTGACCTGTTACAGCTTATACCCGAGCGAGATGACGCAAGGCACTGTCTCTTCTCTTGAGACAGTCGAAAGTGACATGTTTAAGGGAGCGCATAAGATGGCCCCGGAGAACTGTCCGGCGGGTCGGACAGGATCTGAGCAGGATATGGCGGGTGCTGTCCTGTTCTTGGCAAGCCCGGCAGGTGCGTATCTGAATGGGGAGACGATGGTGAGCGATGGAGGTAGAATGAGCCAGCTGCCGGCGACTTACTGAGGGTGCACCGGTAATGCTTCGTCGGGTGGTTCTGCGTAGGAGCTTAGCCCGCAGTGTGAGACGGTGCTTTGATGGCACGAAATGGGTGCCCCAGTGTCAGCTTCGGCAAACCCGCAAGACCTCTATTACAGGCTCATGGAGAGCATCGTCGTCGACGAGTTTGAGATAAACACACAGTCAGATGATAAACAACGAGCTGTGGGTAGGCACTTCAATGTACATTCGTGCCACCCTGAGTGGCAACTCTGCTCTTACCAATTTGGTGAAGACATTATTCACAACTGTCTCTAATCAGATCTAACACATGCGGTCGGGAACCCATGACCACGCCTCCTCTGCTCATGATTATAGCATTACAGTAAAGTCGCCCACACCACAGCCAAGGATATTCCCAGGCTAATAGCCCAACCTAAAAGTCCCCTCGAACCCGCACCATTCTCAGAAGCAGGAACCACACCAGAAGAACCAGATGGCACAGCTGCCCCCGTCGGCGTAACTTTGACACCGCCCACATCGAACGGTGTCTCAGCACCACCCGTCGGAACAGCCGTCGACGTTCCATCGACATAGATCCCCTGTCCAGAACTGGGGAGAGAGAACGTCGTACCAGACACCACCACCGTCGATCCAGGCGCTAGCGTCTGTCCATTGAGCAGATACTCCGTGGTACTGCTTGCGCTACCCGCTTCGGGAGTCACCAGAATACCGCCGACATTTTGTGGAGCAGTAGGTGTCGCTGCGAGGGTTCGCGATTCGCCGTCGACATATATTCCCGCGCCAGTTGAGGGGAGGGAGTAAGTGGTCCCAGAAACGATCACGGCAGAGCCTGGCACCAAGGTCTTCCCACCAGCCACGAGGGTTGTGTCTGTAGGCGGAGTAGCTTCGGGTTTCGGTTGCTGGTTACCATCGAGCTGAGTGCTTGTGTCTTTTGGTGAAGGTTCGGGCACAAGCGGAGACGGTGGCGGACCGCCGTCAGTTTGCTTGTCAGTGGGAGTTGTCTCCAGCGATTCCGTGGGCTTCGGCGTGTCTGTTGGCTTCAGAGGATCGGTCGGCTTTGCGGTGTCTGTTGGCTTCGCCGTGTCCGTTGGCTTCTCTGGCGCCGGTGAGATGTGTTCCGTTGTGGTAGCAAGCAGACCGGCCACAGCTTGCACCGCGGTTGCGGGAAGGACATAATTTCCCGTCGAGCAGCCGTAGACCTCAAGTAGAAAGTCATTGCCAGGGAAAAGAGAAGCGATGTCTTCCTTGTCGAGGGTCTCTTCGAGGCCGCCAACCAGTGTATACAGGTTGCCGTAGGGATCATCCTGATCGACCGGTGCGGGCTTAGTCGTAAAGGGAGCATGGGTAGGTAGGGGCGACGCCTTAAGTGAGAATGGATAGGACGATGATGAGCCAGTGATTAATCCTGCCCAGGTTGAGCATTTGGTGGACACAGGGATACTACCACCCCAAAAAATCTCGGAATCGATCGTCCACCAAGGGGTAGGATAAGTACTATCTCGGGCGTCAGCTCAATGTAAGAGGGGCGGTACTAGGGAACAGCTCGCACTCACACGACTGTTGGCGAGCCATCGAACCCGGTAGCCTTTGCTGTCATGGTGGTTGCCTTCGTGCCCAGCAGACCATCGCTGATTAGATCCGAAATAGCCACGGTCGATGAACCCACCACAGCTTCTCCAGAGTTGTATTTGGTTGTTGTGCGTGTTTCGGAGTCATTGACAACGACCATCACAGTTCCTGGGGAGAAACATTAGCTTTGATCGTTCGACAACCGGGCTGGCTTCGACTCTACTTACCCACTGTGACTGGCGTGATCCTGTAGGTCGGAAGATGATGGGTTAGCTGTATTCTCCCGCCGCTGATGAAGGACTGTGACCATCACGACGTACCATTGCGACCAGTAAGAGCTGGAGTAGAAGACTGGGACAAAGCCGCAGTACTTCGAGCATGTTCCATCGGTGCCGCCGTACGATGGCGACGGCGTTATAGACACTGGGTATCCTGTTGTACTGGAGGTAGCTACAATCGTCAGTCTTGTCAATGTATTGATTGTCTTTCCCGCTCTTACCATTGCTGCAAAGAACGAGCGGGAGGAAGCAACTAGCCCATAGTGCGAAACGAGGTGCACTGAAGACAGCCATGACAGATTCTCCAACCAGGAACGAGAGATAGGCAACGAAAGACGAAGAGGATCAAGACTTGCTGCAACTGCTACATGGAGGTGTAGACGAACTTATGCCAACGATATTGTCTCACCTGCGACAGACGGTTGGGCCCAGGGGCCTTGAGGCTCATCTCGCGTCGAGCTCGTCTCCGGTGCTGGATCAGCCTTACGATGGCGCTTCCACAGGTTGCCGGGGTGTAGGGAGGCGGTAGGCCACGCAGCATCCCTTGGAGCCAACCTATGTCGACGTGTTGAAGGAGTTGAGGTTGAATTCCGAATGCGAAGCACCAAGAGAGCACGCGAGGTCGTCGTACAGACGATGCTTGGGCCATCTACCTGTAATCGCAGTGCACTTCAGCACGCCAAAAGCTTGACTGGCGTACATCTGGTCCTGGTCTTGAGATCTCTTTGAGGGCATCAACAACTCTAACTCTTCATTCCTTTTCATCTTGAGCTAGAGAGCTTCCAACAACGATATCATCGTCTGTACACGCTCTGTCGAGTATCTTGAGACTATTTCCGAACTCCTGGGCTCCCAGAAGCGGTAGGCCTGCCCTAGAATGCTGCCCCGGATGACAACCTCGAAGGATTCTGTGCCCGTCTGTGCACCATCATACCAAGCGCTGCACGCTCCGGACGAAATGATAGTTCTGGATCTACTCAACAGACAGATGCTATTCTCTGACAAAATTAGACCTTCACCGCGTTTCAACGCCCGTGCCACGATCCAGCCCTATTGGTAACATGGTCTTCGTACACACCAAGCACGCAGATGTTGGTTCAGCTGGGACCAACTTCCGCTCTCCTTGACCTGCGAGACAATATACGGCGTCTCGGTTGCCACTTCATCTGTGCTACCGTACAGATCAGAGTGCGTCTTTCTACTGTTTTCACTTCTGCATTTGTTATTCATTGGTATTCAGAGATGGGGTCTGCTGCAGGCGTTCTGCTATCTTCTTTCTGTTTCGTTCATTTCGTACTCTCATCCAGCGATCCGATAGCCCTCTCAATACCCCCAAGTCTCTACTGGGACGGCGTCGATGGCTCATGGTCTACCTTTCACGTCCAAGTCGGCACGCCTGGGCAGACGGTCAGGCTCCTCCCCGGCACCAGTGCAAACGCGGGCAATGCGATATGGGCCGTGATCCCTGAAGGATGCAGCGCAACATATAATGCCAACATCAGCAATTGCGCGAACGAGCGTGGCTACGTTTTCAAGAGCAATACTAGCACGACATGGTCGAGCGAGCGGTTGAGCAATGGTGGTCTTTATGAGGTGAGTTCTTCTCAAAGATAGCGTGGATCATGGATTTGACGAGAAATGGAACAGCTCGATACATACGTGGAGGGCTCTTTGGGCTACGATGGGAACGCATACTACGGCTTCGACACGGTCTCCTTGGGCTTGGAAGGCTCAGCATTGCCGATACTGCACAACCAGCTAGTAGCAGGAATCGCGAGCAACAACTACTGGCTCGGTAGTCTGGGCATCAGTCCTATTCCACACAATTTCACGACTCTCGACTCTCCTGTGCGGAGCATGCTGAGCACTTTGCGAGAGACTGGCCAGATCGCATCAACATCTTGGGGCTACACTGCGGGCAGCTCGTACCTGTCGTCTCCTGTTTTCGGCAGCCTGACGCTGTGCGTCCATCTATAGCATAATCACGACACCGAGAACACCTGCTAACAATGCAATCAGAGGCGGCTACGACGAAGCGCAATTGGACGCATCGAAGACTCTCTCAGCCATCCCCTTTGGCGCCGACTTTACTCGCGATCTCATGGTCGACCTACAGTCCATCACACACAACGCCCTCGGCAGCTCTCCGCTTCTATCGCAGGGCGTCTCCGTCTTCATTGATAGCATGGTCACGGCAATGTGGCTTCCTATACCTGTTTGCAAAGAGTTCGAGAAAGCCTTCGGCCTGGAGTGGGACTCTTCGAGCGAAATGTACTTGCTCTCCACAAGCCAGCATAACGCCTTGCTCGATCAGAATCCGACACTTACCCTCACGCTCGGCTCCGGGTCGAAAACCGTCGACATCAAGTTCCCGTACGCTGCTTTTGATCTCGAGATCAGCCCGCCGCTCGTAAGCAGCAAATCGTACTACTTTCCATTGAAGCAAGCGCAGAACGAATCACAGTACACTCTCGGCCGAGTGTTCTTGCAGGAGGCGTATGTGGTTGCCGACTACGATCGGCAGCAGTTCCAGGTATCGCAGGCGGCGCATCCGGGCACAGATGTGGAGCAGAAGATCACGACGCTTTATCCTACCGACAACAACAGCACACAATCAGGCTCGGGCTCTGGCTCTGGCTCTGATGATGGCAAGGATTCTGGCATCGGGACCGGCACCACAGCAGCAATCGCAGTAGCCGCCGCGGCCATCGCAGCCCTCACCGGTATAGCAGTCTGGTTCTTCCTCCGACGGAAAAAGAAGAGCACCGCACGCGCGGAGCTGTCCGGAGAGGAGATCTACGAGCATCGCTCCGACGAGAAGGATCCAGACCCATCCGGAACCGCCACTCCATTGTTTGCAGAGATGGGCGCTGAAGGCACGGCGATCCATGAAGTTGGAAGTGAGAGCAAAGTGGAGTTGGATGCACCACATGCGACGTTCTATGAGATGCCTGATAAGGGGGAGGTGGCAGAGAAGGATGGGTTTGGTGTTGGAACGCCGCAGCCTATTGAGATGGATGCTTCGCCGAGGTTTGAGCTGGATGGTGGTTATGGTGGTTGGGAGAAAGCTGGGTCGGATAGATAGATGATGCAGAATACTCTTGTATGTCATCATTCGTGATACAATACAGCTCTGGATGGGCGGTCAAGAGATGTTCGAGCGGCACCAAGGGGGCTGTTGTTTCGTGCCAACCATAGAAGTCATTGGCAGCTCGTCCTTCTTCCAGCCTTGTTAACAAGACCCGATCGCGTCAAGAGGGATGAGTGAATTGAGTTAAGGAGGTGACGTCGGACGGGAATGCCCGCACCGCGCCCAATGCGGCAACAGCATGTGAACTTGAAGTCGTGAACGTGATCATCGTGTCACCGACCCATCAACTGCTTAACCTACGACAAGATGTCTGTTGCTGCTCCGCGAGGCCAGAAGCGCGGACCTACAGTCCTGGTGAGCTTGTCGTTAGATACACCCGTTGCCAGAGAGACTGACACCATCTCAGGTCACGGATGCGCGCGAGAGAGCACCACCACCACAGCGCCCACAAATCCAGAGGCAGGGAACGCGTCTCATATCCGTTGACAATGTCCTGCAATATGCTTCCGAGATCCCTTCAGCCCAGCGCCGCGACATCACTCCCACCGACAGCAGCAGACCGAAAGCTCACAACCGGACACCTTCCGGCAGGCACCCTCTAAATCCGAAGCTATCAGGGCGAGGAGCTGCTCTGAACACACTGACGGCGCAGCTGAGCGGAGCTACACACCTGCCCACGCGAAGTTCGAAGACGAGCGAGAAGTTGGTGCTGCTGCCGGAGACCACAGAAGAAGCGGACGAGAAGGAAGAGGAGGATGAAGAGGCGCCACCCAACGATGCTGAGCTCAGGCAAAGACGGATGAAGCTGAAGAGAGGGAGGAGTGATGCCGAACGCTTGCCTAAGTCGCAAAGGACAGCAGATATGCAGCTGGCCCGGGTGACCGCGTATTGCACGGCTCAAAGCTACAAGCTCAGGAGCACGGCTCAGTTTGTGCGGGATCAACATGGAGCGAAGACCAAGCTATACGATGACTGCCTCTACTGTGTCTATCAGCTGCCGCTTCTCGGTGGCAGTGAGGGCTACAGGGTGCGAAGCTCGCCGGTGGTCAAGAATCCAGGTGGCAGAAGTGTGCTGGACGAGCAGATCGAAGCGAACGAGCAGCGGCAGTACAGAGATGGCTGGCTGGGCGAGAGTGCAGAGTACAGTGTAAGGGGGAACGAATACCAAGCACAAGTCGGCACACCACCTACGGATGCTGAGCACGAGGAGCAGCTGTCCCGGGAGAACGGCGATCACGTCTCCACCAGCCATGAAGACTGGCGACCTGAGGATACCGATTACCAGCGAAGGAGAGAAAGTAGTGATTCCTCCAACGCGATGTCGTTCCCGTCGCCACAGCCCACGGTCAGCCCGTATGCCAGCACAGTCGCCGAGGTATTCATCTTCAGCTACGGCGTAGCAGTCCTCTGGAACTTCAGCCCGAACCAGGAGAAGGATCTGCTTGCCGACCTTACCTTTAGCTCTAGCACAGTCTTGGGTGGTGCCAACGGCAGAGCTCCGGCACCTACGATGCTCTCACAGAAGGCTGCTGCGCTCGCACCGCCGTCCACTGGTATTCCGCTCATGACGCGGCCTTTGGATGAGAGCAACTTTGAGACGGAAGACTTCCACTTCCAATACGACAACAGTATCGAAAAGCCGCGCATCTTCAACGACATGATCACGTTGCGGACGAGCGATCACATGATCAAGCTTGCTATGAGCCATGCCATCGCGCAGAGCACGAAGCTGTCGTTCTTCGAAGAGCGGATGCAGCGGACGATGACCGAAGCACAATACGTTCCCCGCCGGCTAGCACTGGAAGGCCGTCTCGGGATGACTCGTCACGAAGTTGTTGGTCTTGTAGGTCGGTTGTTTGAGGGTAGAGTTGATGTTAACCTCTGTAAGTTGTCATGCTCACTCATAGCGTCGTTGCACTTGCTAATAAGTTCACACAGCATCAAACATGCTCGACACGCCCAACTTCTTCTGGGACAGCGAACCCACACTCCACCCTCTCTACCAGGCCGTCCGAGAGTATCTCGAAATCAAGCCGCGCATCCAGGTGCTCAACGAGCGCTGCCGAGTCTTCCTAGACCTGGCAGAAATCCTGAGTGACTCCATCGCGGACGTCAAGATGACGCGCATCACCTGGATCATCATTGTGCTTATCGTGCTGAGCATTCTCGTCACATGCACGGAAGTGTTCTTGAGGTTCGGCATTTTGGCTAGCGAGAAGAAGCATGGCGATGCGGCGGCAGCGGCTTGGAAGGCTATCGCGAGTCCGAGGGAGTTGTGAGTAATAACCTGGCCAAGTTTCCGACCCGATCTACCTCCTTGGGCCTATTGTATCAGCATTTACAGCGTTGGAGTTCGGCTGGAGTTCGTAGGGCGCGGTGACTCAGGCTGTCGAAGGATTCTTGCTTCCGAACTACTACGATGGACTGCTACCGAAATGGACATGCTGGAAGAGGTATGCGGGATATCAAGGAAACGGGCGCTGTCGGTTGGAAGTCGAACGGACTGTCAACTCAACACCGTACAAACTCCGTGCCATCACATCATCCAGCACGGGAATATTTCGCGGATTTACTAGGATAAGCTTCCTTAGCTATCTTGAACACGCCCTACACGGAGCTCTGGCAAGCTCTGTTACCACCTCGGCTCACTGAAGATCAACAATAACTCAACCGTGGGAGAGCTTCCAGACGAACCGCGCAACAGTACGTAGCCTACAGTTCTGTATATAAACGGTCAATACTTCCACCACTACCACCTGCACTCAAAAGCACATCTTCAACAGCCACAAGCCAACACCACCACCACATCCATTGACCGGACCTTGAAAAAGTATCAACCATGCTCACAATCCACCACCTCGGCCACTCCCAATCCGACCGCTGCGTCTGGCTCTGCGAAGAACTCGGCCTCACCTACAACCTGCAAAAATACGACCGCAGCCCCCTCCTCTCCCCGCCCAAATACCTCGCCCTGCACCCCATCGGCGCCGCCCCGGTCATCGAAGACGGCGAGGTGAAAATCGCCGAGAGCGGCGCGTGTCTTGAATACATCATCCAGATCCACGGTCATGGCCGTTTGGCAGTCAAGCCTGGGGAGAAGAACTACGCGGAGTACCTTTACTGGTGGCATTTCGGGAACGGCACGCTGCAGCCTGCTGTCTTCCGGGCTTTCATGTTGAAGAGCGCGGGGTTGGGGGAGGATAACAATTACGTGGTGCGGATGCAGAATCGATCCGATCAGATCTATGCGTTTATGGAGAAGAGGTTGGGGGAAGCGACGTGGTTGGCGGGCGAGGAGTTCACGGCGGCGGATGTGATGTGTGTCTTTTCGCTGACGGGGATGCGGGAGTTTACGCAGGAGGATCTGAGTGCGTATCCGAAGATTCTGGAGTATCTTAAGAGGGTTTCGGAGAGGTCGGCGTATAGGAAGGCGATGGAGAAGGGGGATCCGGATATTGATGTGGGCACGCTTGTGAAGGGGCCGCCGCCGCCGCTTTTCAAAGGGTTTGCTGAGATGAGACGCGGCCAGTGAGGTCGAAGGGAGATGCCTGGTGAGTTATGTAGATACCCTGCTCAGTTCATCTTCAGCTTCAATTCCTCCCCCTTCAACCACCGCTCCAGATTCTCCGCCTGCTCCTCGTACCACCTGTTCATCGTCCCCGCATTAGTGTACCCCATATGCGGGCTCAGCACCACCTCCGTCTTAAACCCATCTCTCTTCCTCCAAGCACTACCCTCTGGCAGCGGCTCGGTCCAGAAGACATCCAACGCTACGCCCCTAATCCCACCCTCCTTCACCGTCTCCAACAACGCTTCTTCATCAATCAACCCCCCGCGCGACGTATTAACCAACACCGCACTCCCCTTCATCATCTCCAACTCCCTGCTCCCCACCACCCCTCTACTCCTCTCCGAAAGCACAAGGTGCAAACTCACCACATCCGCCTGCCGGAACAACTCCTCCTTCCCCACCGCCTTGAACGTCCCTTTAGCCAACCCGGCGCTCTCAGCAGCAGCATCGGCTTTCTCCTGCGTCAAGTTCTCGCTCCAGGCAATCACGTTCATTCCAAAAGCCAACACGGCTGTCCGAGCCATTTTCGCGCCTAATTTGCCTAATCCGACGACCCCGAGCGTTTTGCCGCCAAGTGGGATGGAGAAACCGCTTTGCCATGCTCCTGGATCCGTCTTGAGCGCGGGATCGTCGTGGGGGATGCGGGAGCAGAGACTCAGTAATAGCGCCCAGGCGTGTTGGCTCGTTGAGTCCGCTGAGGCCGGGGGCGGGAGGTCCGCTGTACTATAGTTCTCCGGACGAGAGGGTTTCCCACCCGCTGTCCCCGTCACTACAACACCGCGCTTGGACGCAGCGGCGAGATCGATGGAAGCGTTCCGCGGCCCGGTGGTCATGAGCAATTTGAGATTGGGCAGTTGTTGGAGGAGCTCGGCGGGGAAAGCGGTGCGTTCGCGCATTGTGCTGATGACTTGGTAGGGTTGGAGTTGCTTTGCCAGGGCAGAGAGACCTTCTGGGACCGCGGCATTGAGGGTACTCGGAAAGTTGTCGAGCTTGATGTTCTGCAGGCGAGAGAAGTGGTTGAGAGCGATGTTTTGGTAGTCGTCGAGAACGGCGACTGACATCGGAGTTTGTGAAGCCATGGTTTGGGAGGTTCTTGCCGACGCCGTATGATTGATTTGTTTCTTGAATGCTCGTAGACGTGCTGCCATATACGGTCTAGGGTCGCTGGTCAATGTGTCCGTTGCTCCAATGTTTGGCGTCGGTCCACGAAGATATGGCTCGAGTGTAGAGTCTTTGTGAACGATCGAACGGACCCGCTGTCGTTAACTGTCAGCCCCGCTTGTCGTCAATCTCAAGCATCTTAAGCATCTCTCTCGGCAGACGAGTGAAAGTATCTGAGTCGGAGAAGCTGTCAGCGGTACAGCCGAAGTCGGCCACCAGCTCACTTATTCCTCCCGTCCCTGGTCTGTCAGTCAACTCCCCCAAACAACACCTCGAATCAAAAACAAGAGAGGAGTGGCGCAGAGCACCCATTATCAACCGTTTCATATTCTCCACCTACGGGAACAACCTACACACAATCAATCTATAAACATTGAAAGGTGAAGAAAGCCTCCTAATCGCATTCTTCCATGCCCCGTACCTCTCCCAGATCACTCGGTCTCGCCCAAAGAACCTCCCTCCCATGAAAACGCCACGCTTGATATAGTCCGATCAATCGCCTGCCTGCCCCCCAAAAACGAACCTGATTACACACACTGACACTCTCTCCTCCGTCCTGTTTGTTCTGTCGAATCCTTCAGGAGATGCTGCGGAAGGAAATGACTCCTTCTCTTTCCGCCGTGTGCTGCTGTCTCCTGGCTCCAGTGATGCGGTGGTTCAGATCGCAGAACCACTCCCGCAGTTGTGAACGAGTGTTGGCGTCGGTCGCTGCACGTCTCGATCCGCCGTCCAGTGAATCAATGCTACTGCGCCGTCGAAACAGCTGTGACCCATGCTCCAGTAACCACCCTCAAAATACCCTCGCCCCCGCTCTTCCTGGATCACGTTCACACCTCACCCCTATCCCTTCCCCTCCTCCGAAAGAAATCCATCACCCGTCTCGTCGGCCCACTACTCCCCCCATGCCCACGATCATACTCAAACTTGCGATTGTTCCCCGCCCTCACTTGCGGGCCCTGTGGCAGCGCCTCCGTCCGCGAGTAAGCATTACTCTCATACCCACCACCACTGCTCCCGTAGTTTGCACTGCTGCCCCCGTAAGTCGCATCCCTCGATGACGAAGCCGGCTGTGCGGCGTAGTTGCCACCGCTGGCGTTGTAAGTGCTGTTGCCGTATGGGCCGGAGATCATGGCGTCTTGGTCGGCTTCTTCCGCCGGGGTCCAGTAGCGCTCGACGGGATCATTGGGTCCGGGTGATGGGAGCGGTTGCTGTTGGGAGCCCGAGTCGAGGAGGTTGCCCCCGTAGCCGTCATCGCGGTATTGCTTCTTCGCTACGAAGGGTGGTGTGGCGGTCATGCGCTGCGGTTGCGGTGGGAGGGCTTTCTCGTAGCGGCCTTGCTGGGCGTTCTGGTATGGTGCATCGCCGGAGGAGCCCTGCTGGTTGGAGCGGCGTTGCTGGGTGCGGCCGGCTTCACGGTCTTGATCGTAGTACTGCGGGATGGTGGAATTGGTCGTGCTCATGCTTGGGCTGCGCGAGGCGCCGCGGCCGAAGGCCATGCCTTTGCTTTCAGGACGGTCGCTGTTCTCGTACGGTGACTGGGATTGATTGTTCTTGCTGAAGTTGTTGAGACTGAAGGAGTTCGGCAAGAACGAAAAGCGGCGAGATGACCGCTTGCTCTCTGATGGTGTCTCTGATGGCTTCCTATTAAAGCCAAAGCTAGTGCGGCGAGAGCTCTCCATGGATTGGCGTGGCGTGGCGTCTTCGTTACCAGAAGGCATAGGAGCGCGCATGCTGACTGGCGGGTACCTGCGGTCGCGCTTCTCGAGCACATTCGGTGGATCCTGCTGCTGCGATGACCGACGCGAAGAGCTGCGGCCCAAAATACGATCTCCGATACTACCGAGAGTACTTGAGCGCTTGTGTCCGCGTTGTGCTTGCTGTTCAGCGGGCTGCGACTGTCGTTGCTGATACTGTGAGAGATTCTGAGTGCTGATAGGTCGGCTGTCGGTGCCCTGCATCTGATCTGGACTGCCTGGACTGGAGATGATGTAGCCCGAGCCAGATTTCGGTTGCGAGAAATGGCCTTGGGCATTAGTATTTGTCGACGCCGGAATGGCTGGCTGGCCGTAGGAGTTGCCGCGTGAAGGGAGCCTTGCTGAGCCAAGAGTGCCGCCGGTGGTGGGTCTGGACATGGGTGCAGCACTGTGCGGACTGAAAGTAGCCGGAGAGTCAGAAGCTGCTCTGATCTGGTCTCTCCCAGGCCGTGCGGGTGCTGGCATTGCCTGCGAACTGCTTGGAACATCCTTCCTTGGTACTTGAGGCCCAATGTCTCTGTTTGACGTCTGCGGCACCTCAACAGGTCCTTGTGAGTCGCCCCTTGCCCTTGTTCGTCCGGTACCAGACGAGACCGCCGGCATTTGTGCGGGTCCAGTGGGACTTGTCTCTCCCCTCGCAGTCTGGTCTTTCGGCGCAACATATTCGAGCTGCACAGTCCTCCTCTTGGCATCGCGCTGCTGCTTGGTCCTCGCATCAGCCTCCCCGTCAGCACTGCTGGGTGGCTGCTTCTGCGCATAGTTACCAGCTGACGCAGGAGATCTGCTGGTGCCATCTCGGACTGAAGCACTCCTCCCAAGCATCGGCTCTTCACCTTGACGCATCGCAGAAGACGCAATGTCGCGGTCACTCTTAGTGCTGCTGCCGATGAAGCCGACGACGTGGCTGTACTCGCTGAGCCAGCTGTGCCTCGCGACTTCAAACAGGTCTGCTCTTAATCGTGGGTTGGGGACGAGGATCCGACGGAGCAGGTCTCTGGCATGCGGCGTAACGTATTCGGGGAAGGTTAAAGGCGTCGAGACGATGTACTTGTAAAGCAGGTTGATGTTGTCGCCTTCTGGGTTGGCTGGGTCATCGTCGAAGGGAAGGTAGCCGGCCAGCATCGCGTACTGTTGGTCATTAGCGTCTCTGACATGTGAGCATGAAATCCACTGTACTCACCAAAATGACACCACAGCTCCAAACATCCACCTTCCTTCCGGTGTACAGCCCGTCCGACACCACCAGCTCCGGAGCAGCATAACAGGGACTGCCACAGCTCGTCTGCATCAGGTCGCCTCTTCTGTTACCCTGCGCGTTCACCACGTCCAGACCTTGCCGCTTGGCGAAGTCCTTGTCTCCGATCCTCTTCTCCGTTTCCTCATCCAGCTCGTCATTAGGATTAAAGTTGTTGGCAAAGCCAAAATCGGTGATGATGATGTTCTTGTTCCGATCCAGTAGCAAATTCTCCAGCTTCAGGTCACGATGTACAATGCCCTTTTTGTGGAGATAGCCGACTCCAGACACCAGCTGAGCGAAAAGGCGTCTCGCTGCTGGATCTTTGAGGTAGCGGTGGTTGAGGATGTAGTCGAACAGCTCGCCGCCAGATGCGTACTCCAGGATGATGCCCATGTGCCGCTCGGTCTCGACGAACTCGTGTAACCGAACAATATTCGGATGCTGCAGGTCCCGCAGAATGCCGATCTCGCGGTAGATCTTGGGTAAGCGAGTTGGGTTGCCCTGGACTTGATCCTTCTTAATGAGCTTGATGGCGACCTGGACAGTGCTGTCCTTCTTCCAGCCCATCTTGACCTTTCCAAACTCGCCCTCACCAAGAGTCTGCCCAAGGATGTAGTCGCCAAGCTTGGAGTCTTTCGATCGATTTGTGGGCTGTTGCCGTAGGTGCTCTTGCCGACTCCGGTGCTTCTGCTCGTTCTCAGCAGGGACGGTCTGATCGAGCATGCCGGGTTCGGTGCCACGCTGGTACGGTTGCGCCTCTTGGACACGTGCACGCTCACGAGCAATATCTGCTTGTGGGTCATCCACTACTATGTGGTTGATGATAGCACTGTGCTCGCGTGGTAGCGAAGTGTCCATGGGTGTTTGGCCGACCGCTGTGGTGGATCTGCTTTGTTGCGGTGCATGACGGGAGCGCTGCTGACTGCTCCGGCTTGCACTGGCTGGATCTGCCTGGGACCTGGTTGTTCTTTGCCCTCTTTCTCGCTCGCTCTCGCTGCCATACCCAGCCTGTTGCGAACGTGAGCTGTATCCTCGCGAATCGTACGGCGAATTCGTGGCAGATGAAGGTGCCTGCTGGGCGGATGTCCGCATGGGTAGAGCAGTCGCTTGGCCGGATCCCATTGAGTCGGGGTAGAACTGCTGATACGTAGAGTTACTCAGCGGCTCTGACGGCGACGCGTGGCCGCTGCCGGGCCCTCTGGGGGTGGTCATCGTAGCGGCGCTAGACAACGGAGATGAGTAAGACTGCTGCTGGTAGGGGGTGTTCGGTACGGAAGCATTACCGGCACCTGCTCGTCGGGAGGGAGTGTAGTTGGGGTCGCTGGCGTAGCGGTCAGACTGTGAGTACTGCTGCGGCGTGCTCTGTTGCTGCACGGCAGCCGAAGACATGACTTGACAAGCCGCCAAATCCCCAATGTCGCCCTATCGCCGCCAATTCACGCCCTGCTGTCCCTTTCCTTTCCCAGCGCGCAATAGCCTGCTTCCACCTGCCGCCTGCCCGCTGCCGAACAAGACTTCACGTGTAGACGACAACGCACGTGACAACTGACCTTGAAGAAGAGAGAATCCAGTGAATGGACGAGACGGCGTGGCTCGGTGCTGCGACGAATGTTTCGAAGGGTGACGCTGAATCAGGCTTCGGAGGCTGGGACGCTGCTGCAGTCGCGAGCCGGCGACGGCGACAGCCAACCAGGGCAAGTGGGCAGGTGCAATGTTCCGAGTGGGCCAGGGAGCCGAGCAGCTGCACCTCGAAGCGCGCCTGCAGGAATTCCGCTCGAGCAAGCTGCCGTGCGACGAACACGTGCAGATCGGTGGATTTGGCGATGTCGGACACCTGCAACCACGCGCGACCGGACGGCGAGGAGCGGCGAGGAGCGGCGAGGAGCGGCGAGTGGTGACGGGGGTGGGCGACGGGGCGGAGGGGGTGGGTGGTGGAGTGAAGTGAGGGAGTGCGAAGAGTTGGAGTTGCGGCAGGAGAGACACAGCTTCAGAGTGGACGAATGGGGACTCGCCGAGCGCGCTACCGCCGAAGCCCTGCCAGCTGGAAATGGCAGGGAGATTGGCTGCCACCACGCTGTCATCGAAGATACGCGTGCGCCCGCCCGGACATTTCGTCTATCCTTGGTGCGGCAGATTTACTTGCTATCGTGCCGATATACTTCGCATAACCACACTGTCTGTACCGGCGCATAATGCAGTGCAAAGCTGAGGTGGTCAATATATGGTATGCTATTCCCCCGTCGCACCTTCCTCCTCCCACCAGATCCCGCCAAACCTAATCTCGCCAACTCTCGCTTAACAAACATTGATCCGGCAGTTCTTTCACCTCACTTCATCCACCTTGACCTCCCCCCGTATCAGACCACATTTACACAAAATTCTCCGCCATCTACAACGGCGATAAAGTGGTCGCATATACAAGACAAGGCATCCTCGACCAGCGGCTCGTCTGGAGCATCGCCAAGCTCCACCTCCAATGCTCGCGCCGGGATGTCTTGCATACCCGTCGAGCTTAATCGCCTGAAACCTCTGCAGTGGTATCTCGAGGATGGGTCAAGCACTTCTGCATGTCTTTCTGGAATGGCTTGTTGATGGCGTAGGGCTGAATGTGAACGACTGATCGCCAGTTCAGGCCAGCCATACCACACAACAGCTTCCAGACGGATCGTCTGCTCACCTGCACGGGATGTGCCGGTCCTTCTCAGAGGTCGAAGTCTTCTTTCACCCTTTCGGCAGAACGCTGTCAGATGGGCTCATTTGAGAACAGTGAAGACAAGCCCCTCCAAGAGCGATCACCAGAGAGTTGTCCAAAGAGCCCGGCGGCTCGACAGAGAAGGCGCTGAAATGATTTCCGAGCAGTGCACACTCAGATCGCAGCCAACAAGAAAACACTAACGGTACACATCTGCCCAAGTCCTTCACCATAGATTGCTCCATTCGAGATATATCATCTGCTTGACATTCACCATGCCCCCTATCTCACCGCCATGAGGTTCCAACGCCGTCAACTTCTCCATGAATCCGATGGAACCAATCCTCAAGTCTTTCGCGGCACCAGCCCGCAGGAGGACGCATCAATCGTCTGTCCCGTGCGCGCTGAGCACTGAGCCCGAACGGCTGCCTCAACTATTGCTTGCGATGTCCTGGTTGAGTCTATGTCGTGGGTTGAGCCGCTTGAGCAACTGAAAACACCTGCGCATTCCCGTGGGTGTCCTGCGCTCTGTTGCTGTCGTCCCTGGTGTTGTCCGTGCTGAGCAATCCGATCTCTTCACCATCCAGTCCAATCTTTGAAGGCGACAGCAGCCGTGCGGTGAGATCCTTGGGCTTTGTTCCTGCCGGTGAAGCTCGTTGGGAGTGAAAGAAGTAGCTGTACGGTGTTGTGCAGCAAATCCGAATCGGCGGTCTGTTCCCGAGACACGAGCACTACCCCCCATCCTCGCTCCACGATGCTCGTATACCTTGTCCAAGGGTCTTGTCGTTGCTCAGAGGCACTGGCTGTGGTCTTGTAGAGCACACTCAAGAGAGCCGGCGGCCATTACCATGCATGTAGTACCGAGATGTCGACTCAATTGACTTTCCGAAAGTGTTCGGATGACAATCTGGCTGCTGAAACCGGGCTTGCGGGCCCTGTCGACCACGCTGAAAGGCATGATAGTCAGGCAAGACAACAGGCTGACAGATAGCTCGGGAGTCGCGGTGGTAGAGCAGATGGTCCCATTGTCTCCAAACTTGTAGGTCATGGCCGTTCAGCTGCGATGCTCTCTGGGCTTCTGGTCAAGCCTGCTCTTATTGAAAGGTGAGCTCTCTTGTCTGACATATTTGATGCCCAATTGACGCTCGAATCAGACTTTGTAGAAATGGTGATATGGCTGCTAGTCTCGCAGTCCAGAGGGCCCACATGCTACGCGAGATTGATCGTTTGTAGTTTCACGCCATGCCGTATGAGATATTGCTCGTCGGGCTGTCTGAAGTGACCTTTACCCTCCTCAGATAGGCGGGGGTGTCGGAGTGGATCGTCCTCGGAAACCGCCAGCTCCTCCCACTCTACCCGTGGATCGAAGTACGTCGTAATGCCGGACGTCATATCCAGGAATTGGTAGTACTCGCGGCTTTCTGCAGTGGTATATCTCTGAAACCTTCACTTGGTGTCAGGCAACGGCCCAAGCAGGCCTTCTCCCCAATTCAATCCGTGCACGAATGCAATGCCGACGACCTTGTACGTTCCGCCGGTTTGCGGTCTCAGGACTGTGACAGCTTCGAGTCCGAGCAAGAGGGCCACAACGTCGCCCACCTCCGTGTGGAAAGAGGTCAAGCCCATCCGACCGCTTGCTGTTTTGCTCAATCCGCGATGTTCGAGGTTAACAACGAGGCAGGCGGTAAGCCATTCGTCTGGTCCGTACGTGTTTGGTGATCGTGATTCATCTGGGTCGCGACTCCTGCTGATGATCGCGTTGAACGACTCTCGCAAAGCTGATATACTGAAGCGGGAACCTATATCACCTTCGTGCTCAGAGACTTGGCCCTGAGTGATGCAAAGAACGGTTGCCGAGAGGGAAGCGTCCCTTGTCGATTTTCCATCAGCATTGAGAAAGTGGCTGTCAATGCTCTGCAGGACAGAGGCGGCGCTCTCGTGGTGCAGTTGCTCGAAACACTGAACGTGGCTAATGACGTCGCAGATGACGCCCCGGGTCGGTAAGACATCGCTTTCTGCATGAACGGCCGGCTCGCCGGTGGAGCACCATGCGTCTGCATACTGCCAAACGATGGTGTTGATTTCAATTGGCGGCTTGCTCCAATCAACCACCCACGTTGGAATGTCGGTAGCTTCTGCAATACGATTGCAATCGCGCAACATAATCAAGTGGCCCAAACCTCCAAGTGATGACTGGTTGGTCAGAACTGTGACACAAGCACGCTTATATAATGCTGCCACATCAATGCTGTAGTCTGGCTTCAGCGCGTCCAGTATTCGGGATTCGGTCTGATCCAACATTCCAAGGACACTAAACACCTTGTCGCGAGGATCAGAGCATAGCGTCTTCATGGTACCTTCCAGCAATTTCCGAAGCCCGATCACTCGTGGACCTTTTCGAAGGTAGTAGAGAAGGTCGTAGCGCGAGTTCCACCAGGAAGTTTCTGCGTCCTCAGGGTCCCATATGTACCCGTCAAGGACGGCGGTGGAAGTAACATCGAAGGCTTTCCACTCCACAGTCTCCTTGCCGCATACGACGGTGGCGTCTTCCGCAAGATATATTTCCTGCTGGACCCATGTCCTCTCAAACCACGGCCGACCAAGAAGAGCTTTGAAAGCACGGTGGTGTCTTCCCGCGTATACTGGACCAAACCAGCCATCGATTACTTGTCTTCTCTCCTGGTCTTCAAGCGTGCTCACCGATCGCAACTGCTCGAGAATGAAAGAGCTGTCGTCACGCTCAATCCCAAGCCAAACCCACAGGTGATCACAGTATCCATAGATTAAAGGCATCAGCTGGACCTGTTCGCCACGCTCCTGTATGTCTTGCTGGTTTATACAAAGGGCATCTATCCACAGCACCACTGTTCTGTCCACCTTGCGAAGGTGACGTAGAGCCTAGTCCAGGTTCTGCCTAATGGGAATGTGCGGATATGGTTGTTGCTGCTCACCCAGACCTGGTGGCTTGATGTACACCTTCTTAGTCGCCGGCTCAGTGCCCCAAGTATACGATAAGGCTTCGTATCTCGGCGAGTCTTCAGCTTCAAGTGCCACATCTTTGAGCTCAATCACCAGGTCGTCGTCGAATTCGCCAAGATAGAGCTCGAGTACCCTGCAGAAGCCATGCTCGGAGTCCACTGGGTCGTAGACGTATTTGGATGCCATCTTCCAGGGATCCAAGAAATCTTAAGAGAGCGAGAGTAAGCGGTTATGGCGGTCGTGGTCGACTTCGGTCACTGTTGTTTCAGGGTGCCGTGGTGGCAAGTCGGCGAGATTGTCTGCTGTAGGGTTGCCGGAAGCAAGAGCAGAATAAGAGCATGATAACACCCCGCCATCGATACGGCTGTTGAGCAGTGTGAGGTGGCGGAGTCCCAGCCTTGCTGCATGCGCCCATTGGCTCGGTTCCTGCAGCCTCGTTGGCAACGATGGCATGAATTGCCTGAAAACAGTCTCATCCTAGATTTCGTCAATCGACGCCTTAAACAAATCAAGACAAACACAGTAGTGACAAATCTCGTGGATTTCCTCAACGGGCGGAATGTCAGCCTTCAAGACAACTCGCTCTGGAAGAGATACAAGCGTCCCATCATGCGGCTGCCTCTGAGTAGCCGAACGCTCCTGTCGCTATCGACAGCCGTGACCTGCATTGATCTGCTTCAGGCGCCTCCAAAGCCTGGATCAGCCGTTGCGGAAGCACGGGTATCAGCACACCGCACCACTTCATCGGATACACAGACCTGCGAAACTCAGCAGGCAGTCCCACGGACCTTGCCTTCCTTTGCGTCGACCCTCCCTCGCCCGAAAGCTCAGCCCTACCACCATTTCTGTCCTGAACCATGTTTTGGATGTCGGTAGTGCCACGCAAGGACGACGAGTCCGACAACGCAATGCCAAATCTCGACTCTGCCCTCCTACGCTTCGCACCGCGTTGAAAAGATTGCATGTGCCCGCCAAAGACCGTTGGCGACTTGGGAGTCGTGAAGTTCCTCGCCTCGCGGTCGCTGCTTCTCCGAATATGGTTTGGGCCCGCAGCATCCTGTCCGCCGTTTGACTGCCTTGGCCGGCCATTTAGGATCCCCGTCCACGGATTCTGGTCTTCGTGCAGACCGCCGTGTACTGCAGGTTTGCCGGACTGGGTCCAGACGTCGAGCTCTGTCTGAGCAGGTAAGGACTTAGCCGGGTAGATGCGTTGGCGGCGCTTCCTAAACCACAGCACGAGGATGGTAATGAGAGCTATGCCCATCACGACCGCCGGAATGAGCCTTTCAAGAATAGTTGTCCTGCGATAGTGCTGTGGATTAGACGGGGATGCGGCTGGAATGCATGGGCACCAGATTGTTGTGTCAGCGTGACTGCATAAGCTGTATTGCCTACCTCTTCACCGAAAGAAATGCCCAAGGCCCCGGTACTCACGCAATGCGAGTAACAATTGGAATGTTCTTGAGCCACTCAACGCGTTCGTTGGACGCAATGCTGTCGTAGGAGTCGAGTGTTTCTCCACAGTCAAAATGGTGTACGCTGTGTACACTGGACCGCATGTAGCCGCGCTAACAGCCGCGCGGTTCTGAGCACAAGCACAGCACAGGATGGTAGACAAGGCACATCCGACACGACCATCGACCGAGTCTCTAGCATGCATTGGGCCAACGCTCCGCGAGCCAGAACCAGGCAACGGCACAGTCCCGATGTGCGGTCGAACGGCACCAGAAGGCAAACAATATTGGCATCGTGGCGTTGGTGCTCTGACAGAGCATACGATAACACAGACCTAAAGACGGCGAAGGCTTGTCATCCCGCCATTCTCATGGACGCGGCCGCTGAGGACGTTCCGCGTAGACGTAGCTGCGGTGTGTACCGGACGTACCGGGATTGAGGCATTAGAAAGATGTGCAACCTTGCCGCCGCCGAAAACGACGCTGGCATTTGCTCGCTATGGAGGCTCGCGTTGATATCCATTAGGTCAACAGTAAGGTACCGGCGTTCCTGAGCCTTAAGATCTCTTATGCGGCCTCAATGTGCAGAAGATGTTGCAGGGTAGAACAAGATGGCCCTAGGCATGCCGGCCTCAGTCAGTTGTTGCTCGGCTGCGTTACGCATTGTCCATTTGTCCGCTCCTGGGACTCGAGGACGGTCACGTCTGATGGAGTCTCACGGCACTGAATCGTAGTGATACAAGTGTTGTCGTTCGACGTTCGCGAACAAGGCGCGAGTCGATTGGACAAGGTGTGAAGTTGGAGGAAGGCGGCACGCCAAGTCTCGTTGCTATTTACTGGCGAGGAGCAACAGCGCAACTCGCAGCTATATGGCTTCAACTGCTTCACCATGAGTTCACCTACAATCCTACAATTCCACTAACATCACGCCCATAACTTTGCATGCCATAACGATTGCTCTTCTTCATAGCAGATCATAAGCAAGTTGTTTTCCTTCAGCACCGTCACTCCTGCGATCACCTACGAAGAACATCCACCATCATCGACATACCTACGACAACATGGCGAGCACCATGGCCTCATCCGCCAACGCATCCTCCAACAAGAAGTCTTCCGCCCCGTCCAGCTCTACCAACAACGCCAACGTCATCAAGCGGTGAGCAGTTGAAACACCCCTCGTCCAACAGCCCTAGCTTATATCAGTTCCAGCCTGCAATCCGAACTAATGACCCTAATGCTCTCCCCCACCCCCGGCATCAGCGCCTTCCCCTCCGACACCGACATGACCCGCTGGTCCGCCACCGTCCTCGGCCCCAGCAGCACCCCCTACGAAAACCTCACCTTCAAACTCTCCCTCGCCTACCCCTCCAACTACCCCTACGCCCCGCCAGAAGTCCTCTTCACGACCCCAGTGTACCATCCGAACGTGGATATGGCTGGGAGGATCTGTCTGGACATTCTGAAGCCGGCGGGGAAGGGGGGTGAGGGGGCGTGGAGCGCGGTGTTGAATACGGGGAGTGTGCTGTTAAGTATTCAGAGTTTGTTGGGGGAGCCGAATAAGTGAGTATCGCACTTTCACACGGGCTGGGAGGGGTTTGCTGACGGTGTGGACAGTTCGAGCCCGTTGAATGGGGAGGCGGCGCTGTTGTGGGATCGGGATCAGGTCGAGTACAAGAAGAAGGTGCTTGCGCGCCACCAGGAGCCGGCGGAGCTGGAGGCGAATGGGTCATGAGAGAGCTTTTGCAATGGATGGAGGTAGGAAAGGTTGTGGTTATTGCATCGCGACGGCGCCTTGTCGAGCGTTCAGGGCTGTGTCGGGCATGGTGAGATCTGTGCAGGAGGTCGGATCATATGGAGAGTAGCAACGAACATCGAACCTGAGAGCGCCTGTTAACAGGTCAAATCAATCAAATGATGTGCTAGTTCATGATCGTATCTTGTAGAGCGATAGCAATATGCGTTCCATCCAACCCACTGCCAGCATGCCTGTATGCAGCGTATGTACATCATGCCTCCATCTCGTGTATCGTGAATTCGTGCGATGCGTATGCCTTTGTCCAAACCCCACGAACGCCTTGCTGAATCCAAAAAGCCAAAAGGGTATCAAATCGTTCGCCGCCCAAGCCCGAGCCCACAATGCGATGCACCAGCCAAAGCCAACCCTCCATATGTCTTCTTCACCCCCCACAGCTCATAGCCCTGACGAACCGATGCCAACCCCCTTCAGGCTGTGTCTCTACCGGCTCATCGACCCTCGCACCTTTCTCTTCATACCTCCTCCCCTCCAACGCAGTAATCCGGCCGGGCCGCATACTCTCATAACTCCTCGCCTGCACCCCTACCCTCCTCCTCTCACCTCCGTCGTTGCCAGGCTTCCTGTCATCGGCTTCGCTCTTCCTCCTTTGTCTTTCTTCTCTCCTCGCTTCTTTCGCAAGATCGCTCTCACGTCTTTTTGTCTCTTCTTTCTCGCGCTTCTGGCTCTTACTAGCCTCCTTCTCGGCGAAATTCTTTCTTAATGCTGAGATGCGATCATCAACACTCTGCTCCGGATCCGACTTTCGAGACGTCGAAAGCAAGGAGTACGCGCGATCAGAGCTCGGCCGCGACAGGTCTGCGGAGCGCTTCCGCCCGTTCTGGCTGGCCAGTTTCGATCGCGAGGAGCTCGCTGGGTTAGGCGCCGGCCAGAGATCAGCAGCTGTGTGCGACTGCGAAAGCGGTGTAGGGGCGTTCTGTTGCGGAGTCGAGGATATGGAAACGCTACGTCTCGTCCGAAAGCCATGGCCGAGCTGGAAGTCGTCGTCAAGGACGATGTCGCTGCTCTCGCGCGCTTCTTCGGAGTTGGCTAGGGAGGAGGCGTAGGAAGTGTATGAGGCGCTTGGGGTCTGGCGCATGGGGTGGATAAAGGGCTGGGAGGGCTTGTAGGAGCCGGAGCCGGTGGAGATGGTGGAATTGACGCTCGCGGTACGCATGTGTGGTGTGCGGCGACCGGTGGAGGAATGGGAGAAGGTGACGTCCGAGGCAGAGCGCTGGCCAACGAAGTCATTGATGCCGAGTCCTGCGAGGGTGCTGCCATTTTCTGCTGTGGACTTCGATAGATCGAGAGCGCCCTGGTTGGTAGTGGCATCTTTGGAGGAGAGCTTGCGAATGTAGGGTTTGATCTTGGGAGTCGAGCTGGGCGGAGTCGGTTGGTGAGACGAGATGAAAGGAAAGGGCTCCTCTTGCGTTGCGTATGGGGTTGCGAACTGCGGGTACGAACCGGACAGCGGCGACGGCGATGCTGGTATCGAATTGCCGGAGGAGTTGCGCTTGTGCAATTTCGCATGCGTCCGTGTCGCTGTGCCGGCAGGGATGGTGGTGGTGTGGGAAGTCATGTCCGTATCGATATGGCAGAGTGATGACTTCTGTTTACTCGGCGACGCCCGGGATGCATGTCCTCCGAGCGATGTCGACAGCGACAACTTCTTGCGCGCAAAAGTATCGATGCCTGGAGTCTTGTAGGAGGACGCAGTAGAGTAAGGGTCGGAGCCTAGATCGAGAGGTATTGTGCTGTGAGGCAGGCGTTGAAAGGAAGCAGCGGCTGCCATGGCTGTGTTCGTCCGATGCGTGGCAGCGCAGCGCAGCCGCTCCACCAGCTGAGATCGACCAAGGACTCGGCGATGATGATGCTGATCAAGTCATGACCAGTCTCGACTGCTGATCTCTCGACTGGCCGAGTTGTGCTGCTGCTTGTTCTGAGTGGTCGACTTCAGCAGACCGTCGACGCGGCCATCAAGTACTCGGGCCGGGTTCAGCACCTCAAATGTTGGTCTTTGGGCATCTGCTTTACATCATACAAGTGTGGAGATACAAAAACATGAAAGACGATCGCTATCTCTCACCGTGCCGCACGCGGGATCATAAGGCCCGGACGATGGGGTATCCGAGCATCGCGTTGTAACATCGCATTGCATGGGATTACCTGGAGGGCTTTGAAACTCTGCGGCATGTGGGCGTGGTCCAGATCGTATGCAGAGCTTCTGCGAGCTGCGAAGGTTTGCCGCCATCTCTGCAAACCCTGGAGATTGGGGGACAGAGTCGTCTCTCCACGATTTGGATGACGATCACGGTCCCGATAATGACCAAAGAACAGCAAGGGTTGTAAGAGGACGACCAGAAAACATTCTTCCCTTCGAACAACCACGCTCAATTTTCGTTGTAGGTGAAAGCAATACTGACCATCCTCGACATCTTGCCGCCCAGGCCCCAGATCTGACCCGCGGTGGGCCTGCTGGGCGGCTTGTTGGTTTCCACGTGCCGATTCCACGAATCAGCGTTGCGCCATTCGAAGATACATGCTGTGCATATCTCATGCAGCTCTTTCTCGCTGACCTGCAGATCGACGGCCGAGAGCATCCGCGATTCGACGGCCTGAATGGAGTTTCGACAACACGGTATGCAGTCCTGAGGAACTTGCCACGTAGAGGAAGAACAAGGCACATGTGCGAGCACAAAATGCTTGATCCGTTAATGATGGAGGACTTCCTTGGCTCCAAGGCAAAGACTCCATAGTTCGACTGCGGTGCTCGCGGACTTCTGCAGGATACGAGGGTATCCATGCATCTGCTTGTGTCCTCCCGGTCGTGCGGGATGGCAGTCTGCAGTAACTTGCTGTACCACTCCGCCGAGCGTTCATTTGGTCCTGCAGAAAGCGGTAAGCTCATATTATATGGTATCAACAGATCTACGAGATGGAAGATCGGTTCCTTTGCAATCGTATACTGGGCACAGAACTCAGCTCGTGGTGGTTGAAGGCCATCTAAGGCTTGCTGTACAGGATGTCCAATGCTGTAAGTATGCATGCGCATCTACACAATCCGTATGCAGATATCCACGACGCCATACCGCTAATGCAAGCACGTATCCAAACAAACATCTCTTTTCCAACTCAAGGCCCAAAAGCACCGCCCCCGTGATGGCTCAACCTCCCCGCCCCAGCGCTCTGCCTACACCGCCCATACACCGCACACCAACACTCAAACACGTTCTCACAATGCACCGCCTCCCGCCCAAAGATAATATGCCACATATACTCCAATACCCTCCCGGCTACATCATCGTCATAATGCGTCTCCTCAATAAAAGTCAAATAGCGCTCATACTCGCTCTTCGGCTTCTGCAGCATCTGTTCCTTGCTCACGGCAAACTGCGCACAGCACTGCGTCGCCACGATGGGGATCTGCTCCTTCATTTCGGCGAAGGTGGCGTTGAAGAAATTGGCGTAGACGTAGGGGTACGCGTGTTCGGCCTCTTTGTCATCGGAGGGCGGGTCGCGGAAGGGTTGGACTTCGTCGGGACAGCCGACTTCGTTGTTGCAGCGGAGGTTGACGTATCCCCTGTCCAAGACTGTGTCGAGGCGGAGCGCGTTGAGCATGTTCACGGCGTCGTAGTTGGGTGCGTCGTTGTGCCATGCTTCGGGCATCCCTCTGCGGTGGGCGTGGATGAAGACCATGACGTCGGGGAAGTCGGGGTAGTTGTCGACGATGTATGTGAGGTATGGCGTGGCTTCTTTGGCCTTGTTCATCTTGGTCTTGAGACCGCTGGGGGATGTGGCGTTGTCGGGGAGGTCGACGTAGTAGATTGCGTTTTGCCATTCTAGCATTTCTTCTCTGACCCAGTTCGTGTTCTCGCTACTGAGTTGGCCGACCACGATGATCTTGCTTGTAGGTGTTTTCACTACGTGCTCCTCTTCTTCTGTGTCGGCGATTGTTTCACTCAAGGATGAGTCGTCGGTGTCCTCCTCGTTCTTGGATGCGTTATCAGGCGCTGTGTCCTCCGGGGACTTTGTCTCTGCATCGAGCAGCGTATTCTCAGGCTTCGTCGCTTCGTCGAGGGGCGTGGTCTCAGGCTTCGTCTCTTCGTCGAGCGGCGCGTTCTCAGGCAGCGTCTCTTGAGACGACCCCTCCTGCTCTCGCTCGGGAGCTGTCACCACCCCAGGCGCATTGGGAGTGTCATGCTTCGAAGCGAATGCCTCCCCGAACTTCGAACCCAATATCTCTTCCCCTGATAGATGCGACGTCGCGCCCAACGATGCTTGTGAAGTCTGCAGTGAACTTAGACTAAGTAGTATCAAGAATATGACCAACACAGCTGTTATAATTCCAAGCCGGCCATAATGCCGTAGCATGATTGTTATCGTGGAGGCTTCGAGGACGTCGGTCGGCCGATCGAATCTGGCATGCTGCAGCGCGTAATAGCAAGGTTACGGAAGAGTTAGGGTGAGTATACACATAGATGACATGGCTGTACAGAGAGATTGTACTATACCGTATGGACAACGCTGCAGTAACGATTCGAGTCGCATACATGCAGCTGATCGAGGCCGTGCACCGCGGTTGTCTGTTGCGGAGCCAAGAAACGTCAACGAGGCTCTCCACTGGGTCTCCGCCTTGTCAACTCCCCCCGCCATCTCTCCCCCTTCTGTTGTTCATCGGGTCAATCAGACGGTGTCAGTTATGGTACTACAAAGATCCGAAGGAGTCAATGGCGGTTCAATGAACAAAGTCAATGTTCGTCATTGGGAGGGAGCATTCGACCCTGTTAATAGTCACCCACGATCAGAGAGCAGACGCTGGAGACGATTTGTCAAGCTGTGAAAGAAGTGCTCCATTTCAAGCAACGCCGGCGGCGCCTCGAAGACGTCTATGTACTGGCAATTTGTCTCACCCTTGGGAAGGAAGTGTAGACGTGCAGGATCCCTCTTACTCCGTCACAGCGGAGCAAGGGATTTGAACCCATTCATCCAACTTGTAACGAGGGATTGATTAGCCTGTGAAACCCAAGATACTCTAGCCATCATGCAGGCCGCCACCCACGACGTACACCTACTTGCCTTGTAGTTTGCAGGCTGTAGGAGTTAGCACAAAAACGAACGGGCTCACCGTCGCCTTTTAGAGGCAACGGACACGAGAACCTCCCGCGGATCGATTGGCTACCGCCCGCGATCCTGCGCTGCGGCAAGCGCTTCGGATCGCAGCGTGCTGGTCTGCACGGATCCATCGTCTGACAAAGAAATAGGGATTGTGCCAACTTGGGAACAAGACGTGCAGCCTTCCGGCGTGCCGACGCAGCCTTCGCCGTCGGGAAAGCCTCGAAGGTGGCTTTGTTCTCGAAGTGGGCGTGCCCGATTGATGATGCCGGGTCAGCGGGCAGCAACAGTCGGGTTCGTGGCGTAGCAGCTGATGATGGATGGTTGTACCTCTTCGTGTTCGCCTACTGATCTGAACCAAGAGCATTCTTGTGCGTGCAGGCCGGATCCACCTGGACTGGATGGAGTAATTTAGGCTTTCAATGATCCAACTGTCCACTAGCGTGGACCATGGAGTGAGGTACCACAGGCAGAGCTGGACTTCCTCCCGCTTTCAACATTGCTTCTTTCTCTTTGTTGCACTCTGCTGTATGCTACCTGCATGTGTGTGCTTTTCCTTCTGCGTGAGCATACTTGTCTCAGCATGTTGAACTAGCAAATATCGGGTCTCACTATACTGCAGCGAAGACAAACATTTGTCGATCCTTGGGGAGTTGGCAGACGCCCACTGCGAACCAGGCCTTACTCTTGGTGCCGGGAGAACAGCGAGGGCTATATGGCTGCTTTACGAAGCTTGCCGGCTCGCTGTCTAATGTATCGCCCTTGACACCATATCGTTACCAGCAATGGCTGCACCAACGCCAGCGGGCAGCATCTCGCTGCGAGGTGCACCGGATGTAGAGGATGCAAAGGCCGGGCACAGTTGTGCACTTCTCCTGAAATTGGACCAGGAAGTTGTTCAAGATTTGAGAAAGGCTTCTCGAGAGAAGGAAGGGCTTCGATTCACAGCAGGGAGCACACCTGTAAGAGACACCCAGGTTGGTCGTAGAAAGTAATGCTGAGCATGGACAGAAACTCCGTATCGGCAACAGAAGCATTGATCTGACCTTGTCCACTGAGGACTTTCGAAACGAACTATATGCTTCCACTGCAGCACAGTCCCGCGACTTCGAGTTCCTATGCACGGTCAGCCATCGAGCGGAAATACAGAAACCCAATCGAACCTTCGGAGGAACCGATGCAGCTCTCGCCGAGTCGCAGTTGCTAAACAAGATGGCTCTTGAAAAACAGCAGAAGCAGGCAAACCAGACCACCATAACGAAAGCGTTTATTGACCCGTCGAAGAACCGGGCTGAGGCTGCCAGGAAAGAGAAGTTCGGAAGAAAGAATACTCCGTTGAGCTCACAGGGCGTCAGCCCTTCTTTGGGTACTATTGGAACACCTCAAGCTGGTCAAGCACCGACTTCTGCACCAGCAAGTGAAGCTGAAGTGAGGTTGAAGGCAATGAGAACACCCATTGTTCACCTTCTTGCTATTCAGCCCACGACAATAGAAAGCATCTTGAATAAGACACACGTACCACAGACGGATCTTGAAGAGATATTGCATAAGTCTGGAAAGAAGGTAGAAGGAAAGTGGCAATTGACAGACAGGGGATATAAAGAGTTGGACGTCTGGGACTTCAATTACCCGTCGCAGCAGGACAGACAGTCAGCAGTCGACAACGCTGTGAGAGCATATGATCGCATGAGACTGGGAAAGGAAGACAAACTTTGGCAGATGTTGTTGCCGGAAAAGGAGAGGGGAAAAGGGAGGGTCTTGTCACGACTTCACTTGGGCGGCGGTCCGGTGAACAGAGGACTCACTCCAAGCTACCAACCGAGTCCAGCACCACATGTGGATGCCGTGAACGACAGCAGAGTCACAAGTGCTGCAAACACTCCTCGTCTCGGAGCAACCACACCACGGCCAAGCAGTTCGAAGGGTGACGTGATGAAGCGACTGCTTTCGAAGGATCCAAAGCGAGCACAAGCGGCGGAGCAGGCGAAAGAGAAGAAGAGGAAGGAGCGGGAAGCGGCTGCAAGCGATCGAGAAGGAAGGCCGGCGAAAAAGCAAGCAACGCAGGAGGCGGCCACGAATGTGAAGTCTGCAGAGTTTGTCCGCAGCTCAGACGACGACAGTGGTGAAGAGGGCGAAATCACAAGCCAGCCGAGAATCACCAAAGACAGACCAACCACCAAGCGAGCAAAGCCACCTACTGCAACAAAAGACTCTTCACCTGACAGCAGCGACGTTGCAACGAAACCGAAGGTGGCAAAGAAGCCGACCACACACGGCAATACCACCGCAGCGACGACCAAGAAAGTCGACTCACCATCCGTGAAAGCTACGAAACCCGCTGCAGCTGGTAGAGCAACACCGCAGACCAACGGGAATCTTTCTGCACCCAACACCCAGCACAAAAGCCAGCGCAGCCCACAGAAGCAGGACAGCAGACCGAACGTGCCCTCGCCATTGGGTGCAGCTCGACCTCGCGTGGCCTCTGACGTCTCCGACAGAGGTGCAGTGGGCGTGCAGAAGGTGAAGCAGAGTGGTGCAGATACTCCCAAGGGTCTTGGTATATCGAACGGGAACGGCAAGCATCCTACGAAGACGACGAAACCTTCACAAAGCAGTCCGGAGAAGGCTGAGCCCGACAAGCCGAAGGCCAAGGAGCAGAAGAGCACCATGAACGGCGCAGCAGTTAAGCCGGATGTCACGAACGGCATCGTCAAACAGCATGAGGGCAGTGCCAAACGCAAAGCCGAAGACTCGCCCTCGCAAGGCCAACCCGGAGCTCCGGCAGCGAAACACCAGAAGAAAGACTCGGGCTCTTCCCAATCCCAGAAGTCCAACGCAGACGGCAGTCCCGACAACAACGAAACCCCGCGTCCGTCTCCTGACGCCATATTCGAAGGAGACAAAGGCGACGTCGCCGAGAACCTCACGTACGCCCATGGCGTGCAGCTTGCCGAGCGGTTCCTGTACGAGTTCTATCCAAAGTACAGCAAGCTCTACGACAAGCTGTCCGCGGCAGAGGCCCAGGGCGAGACGGTCAGCAAAGAGGATCGTGACCTGCTGCTGGCGATGGATGCGAGGCTCCGGCAGATGAAGCGGGAGATTGAGATTGCGTCCACGAAGGAGGAGAAGAAGGAGGAGGAGTAGGTTTTGCACTAAGTAATGATACCCATGTGATGATGTTGATATAGAGCCTTGTTGGCCGTAGGTAGTTTATGCAAACCCAGAGCAACCCAGCAGTTCGGGACCACTTCATTCCCATTTCCGAGATCTGTCTTTATACCGAGGCTTCTTCCTGTCAAGATCTCTTGGTTGCGCTGAGCACGCGGCAAATGTTCCTTCGTACCAGTCCGATCCCTCGCTAAACCGCTCGATCTGAGTCCGAGGAGGTAGGGATGTAAGACGAGCCAACCTCAGCTTGGCAGGTACCGAGGCGCAAACAAGTCTGCTAAGCATCCGATTGACGGGGTGTTTTCAACCACGACATGGGTACCGTTGGTTGCGGTTAAACGACCTTCCTCCTTTGGTGTAGTCAAGATGAAGAGAATGATGAGGTGGCTCTCGCACATGCTTGCACATTTGACATCTCCACATTCGCTTCCCCGTTGTTTCCCACACGTGTCCCAGGTTGCCCGCATTTTCTTATTAGTGTATATATAGAAGATGTCTCGCTGTTGCTCTCGGTGGAAGAAACGTTGATCAGCTTGAATCAACGAACCTATTGAAGCATCTCCAGACAGCCCATCATGTCCTCCGAAGGCATCGACCACAAAATGGAACACGTCGAAAGCCACTCCAATGGCGCTCCTCTTAGCCGCCAGGTCACCGTCACCATGTCGCCCGAGCAGTACGAGCGCATGTTCTTCCAGCCCAACAAACCAGCTGCTGGCGATTTCGCCAAACGATTCGGTAATCCAACGCTTCTCGGCTTGATCTCTTTCCTCGTCCCATACACGTCGACCATCTTCATCCTCATCGGCTGGGGCGGAGCGACTCCTCCAACCAGCCTTGTCGGGCTCAGCGGTGACTACTACTTCCTAGGCTCGATTGGGATGGTATTGGCTGGTATTGCGGAGTTTATACTTGGGAACACGTACCCGTTTGCGGTGTTCATCATCTACGGGGTCCACTGGGGGTCTCTTGCGTACACCCAGGACCCTATCCATAGGACGACGGAGCCTTTCGGAGAAGGCGGTGCGGAGGGAGCGCCGTATAATAGCTCGCAGGGGTTCCATAATGTTACAATGTAAGCTGCCGGCGGAGGATCGGAATCGTTGGAAGAATAGTGACTGACGATCTTGTAGGTGTCTCGTCAGCTTCATCCTCCTGGTCGGCACGCTGCGCATCAATGTTCCGTTCGTGCTGGTCTTCATCGGTCTGGTTTTCCTGTTTGCTGTGAGTACATCGACCGAACAATCACAATGTCCCCACTGACCAAACTTTACCAGTTCATTGCCGCTGCAGACTTCGCAGTGCCAAACGCAAGCACGCCAGCCGACCTCGAGCACATCGGTACGTTGCTCAGAGTTGGAGGAGGCTTCGGCATGCTCGGCGTGATTTGCGGATGGTACCTCGCTCTCCTGACGGTCATGGAGGCTGTGGGTCTGCCTAATATCTTGCCTGTCTTCGATCTTAGTACTCGGGTGTTCCCTAAGGACAAGGACATCTCGAAGCAGGCTTGAGATGAGAAGAAAGGTCGAAATCATTTCGGGTTGGAAGGCTACCAAGATGCATCAATGGGCATGAAAGTGTTTTAGCATAAGAGTTTGGACGGCCGAATCGATGTCAAGCTAGCACAACGTCCTCGGGTCTATGGTGTTCAATTATATTGCTGTTGATTCGTTATTTCGTGACACGGTCGGCTCGCTATTGCACTGCGGCTGGACGGCCTCCAGACGACATCTCCAGCACCACCAGCACCTTTCATTGCTCGACATCACCTGAAGAGTTTTAAGACTTGTTAGGGGCACCACGCGATCCCCAGATCGAGCGTCCCCGCGATCTCTCATCAGGCTTTATGCAGGTCAGCAACGGGTCGGAAATTGCTGCGCGAGAATGTATGCAACGCCACAGCCGCATTGCTTGGTTTCTCGTGTTGTTGGCGAATCAGCCGCAAGTTTTCGTGCTACTTTGAGAATGTACAAAATGGTGCTGGCGCGCTGTGTCGCGAGGGCGACTGTTGCCCCTGCGCGCTCCTTCGTCTGACTGCGTTGTTGTTGCCAACAGAACTGTCTTTCGACACGCTCGTTATATCATTCGTCTGTTGCCTACCATTCTCCTCGACTCGCGACAGTATCGATATACGAACCACCAGCATAACAGCCTCGCATCTTACCTTCGCATCACGAACACCCGGCAACCGAAAGCATCACGATGCGTTCCTTCTCGAAAATCGCTGTCACCGCGGCCCTCATGTCGTTCGCGATGGCCGACGATGCGCCTCTGGCACAGTCCCCTGATCTGACCACTGGCCTGACTTACTCGGCGACCCTTCCTGACATGGGCGCGGACGGCATCAGCGGTGCAGTCCTGGGCTCCATCTCCCCCGACGGCACCGGGACAAACTTCCAAGTCAGCTTCTACAACCTGCCAGGAGGAGACAGTCTTTGTAAGCGCGGTCTATCCATATTCTTGTGATGACTTCGGCTGACAGTAATTGAACCAGCCTACGGCCTCTACACTGGCAAGGTCTCGGCGACCGACTGCTCTGCCGCCGGCGCGATCCTCGACCCCTTCAGCGGCGGCACCACCAATTGTGAGAAAGAACCTGCTTCGTGCCAGGTCGGCGCTCTTAGTTTGAAGCACGGCGCGGCGAAGATCATTGGTGGCGGTGCTGGGACTGGGTACTTTGCGGACAAGTGAGTCAAGACGATAATGTGGTTGATGGGCGAGATCGCGGACGGGTGGAAGCTGACATGGCCCAGCTACGTCGACAAGTACGTCTCGATGGATCCGAGCGACCAGGCTTTCTTCGGCAAGGGCAGCATCGTCGTGAACGATGTCAATGGCGGTATGTTCAGCAACTCGAACAGGTGCGGTGTTCTTCAGACTAACGTGTACAAAGCACCGGTCGCCTGTGCCAATTTCATCAACGCAAGCAAGGTCTCTTCCAAGGGCAACAGCACCAACACCGACTCCTCGAGCATGGCCATGTCCTCGACGACGGGCTCAAGCGGTGGGCCGACGGGAAGCAGCCAGCAAACTGGTGGTTCGTCTGGATCCTCGAGCTCGTCGACTGGTGGTGCAGTCATGAGGACTGCGGCGCCGATTGCCGGTGTTCTCGGCATGGCTGCTCTGTTGATATAGTGTTCTTCTCTTGCTCTCCTTTGAGTTGTTCGATATCCCACAGCGTTGATGTAAACGAGTCTCGACAATCGCAATTACATTAATGTGTTAGTCTCACAGCGAACTGGTTTAATCTGCGTTTCAAACAAGAGGAAGCATTTGCAACCTTCACTGATACATCCCACAATTCGGATGTCAACATCATGCTTATCATCATTGAATACTCGACAGATGACAAGCACAAGCAGAAGAATCGAATGCAGGGTCGCTTTGCGGCTCTCATCAGCATTTGTATTCTTCTTTTGGATAAGCGGCACACAGCTTAAACGGGAATCGCCAACCTTGCCGCGAGCTCTCTTACTGATACACTTCCATTGGGGGCAATCCTGCCCATCCAGGCACACGTGAGCTATGGAGCAGTGCGCATAGCAAAGGCATTGCAAAGGTAGGTCGGAGGTTTATTAGCTTGAGCTGTCCTTCTGTCAACTTTTTTTGGTTAATCGTGCGTGGCCTTTGCAAAAGTGTGTCCTTCTTCTCCTTGCTATTCTCTCCCTCTACCGTGCTCGCAATTCAAGCTGTGAGTAGTCCAGAAGACGAGCGGCTCTTCGGCATCCAGAGCAAGAAGACGAGCCACCAAGCATGGCAGACACAAATCAGCGTGTCGTGATCATCGGAGCCGGCATCGTAGGCGCCAACGTCGCCGACGAGCTGGTTTCGCGAGGATGGAAGAACATCACAGTCGTGGAGCAGGGTCCCATTGACCTCCCCGGCGGCTCAACATCACACGCTCCCGGCCTGGTATTCCAGACAAATTCCTCAAAGACGATGACTTTGCTCGCAAAGTACACCATGAGCAAGCTCCTGTCGATGGACTGCTTCAATCAGGTGGGAGGTTTGGAGATCGCCACTACGCCTGCAAGACTGGAGGAGCTAAAGCGGAAGCATGGCTGGGCTGCCTCGTGGGGGATTGAGGCACGGCTGATTAGTGCTGAGGAGTGCGCGAGCATGTATCCTCCGCTAAACAAGGATATGGTGCTTGGAGGGCTGCACATTCCGAGCGATGGGTTGGCGTTGGCCAAGGATGCTGTGCGATTACTCGTCCAGAAGACACGAGAAGCTGGTGTGCGGTACATGGATTCGACGCCAGTAACCGGGATCGAGCAGACGCAAGGTCGGGTCACGGGTGTACAAACACCCAATGGCACCGTGGAGGCAGACATCGTAATCTCTTGCGCTGGCTTCTGGGGAGTAGAGATCGGAGCGATGGTTGGGCTTCCTATTCCTCTCCTCCCGCTTGCACACCAATACGTCAAGACGAGCAGCGTACAGGCTCTAAAAGGTCGGAACAAGGGCCCGAACGGTGCAACTCTGCCCATGCTCCGACATCAGGACCAAGATCTCTATTATCGCGAGCACGGCGATCAGTACGGAATCGGGTACTACGGCCACCAGCCTTTGCCCGTCGTTGCGGCATCTTTGGGCATCACACCAAAGGAAGTTACAGATCACCAGATGCCCTCAAGGATGGAGTTCACACCGCAGGACTTCGATCCAGCTTGGAAGGAATCCCAGACGCTTCTGCCAGCTCTGCAGCAGACTGAAATCGCAGATGGCTTCAATGGCATCTTCTCATTTACACCAGACGGCGGACCCGTCATCGGTGAGCATCCTAAGCTCGACGGCTTCTGGGTGGCGGAAGCGATCTGGGTTACGCATTCTGCCGGCATGGCAAGGGCACTCGCAGAGATCTTGACCGTGGGACGCTCTACGATCGACCTTAGCGGCTGCGAGCTCAGCCGTTTCGAAGAAGTGCAGGTTGCGCCCGACTACGTCCGGGAGACGTCGATGCAGAACTTCGTGGAGGTTTACGACATCATTCACCCGCTTGCTCCCAAGGAGTCACCCCGTAACATTCGGGTGAGCCCTTTCCACTCGCAGCAGCAAGAGCTTGGTGCATACTTCCTCGAAGACGGAGCGTGGGAGCGACCGCATTGGTTTGAGGCGAATGCACCGCTTTTGGATTCTTTGCCTGCACGGTGGCGGCCGGCAGAGCGGGATGCCTGGGCTGCTCAGCACTATTCCCCAATCTGTGCTGCAGAGGCATGGAAGACAAGAACAGCGGTTGCGATGTACGACTTAAGCCCGCAAAAGCGTCTCACGATTTCCGGCCCTGGTGCTGTACACCTTTTGCAGCGCCTTGGAACGAACGATGTCGATACTCCTGTCGGCACCATCACATATACACTCCTCCTAGACACCCACGGCACCATCCGCAGTGATGTCTGGGCCTCTCGAATCGACGAGACTACCTTCCAAGTCCGCGTCAACGGCAACCTCGACTTCGCGTATCTCTCGCAGGAAGCACGCAAGCAATGCCGGCAGTCCCCCAACAAGTGGGTGCTCGTCTCCGACATCACGGGCGGGACCTGTTGTATTGGTCTCTGGGGTCCCAACGCCCTCGATGTCATCAGCAAGGTCAGCGACGATGACTTCTCCGACGCCGCACTGCCCTACTCCCACGTCAAGCTCGCACGAATACAGGGTGTCCCAGTCGCAGTCATGCGTCTCTCGCAAGTCGGCGAGCAAGGCTGGGAAATCTGCACCACCGCTGATTGCGGCAGACGACTGTGGGATGTGCTGTGGCAGGCAGGGCAACCCAGCGGTGTCATCGCCGCAGGCCGAAACGCCATGCACGCACTCTGGATGGAAGTAGGCTTCAAAGGCTACGGCACCGATATGACCCGCGAACACGACCCCTACCAAGCTGGCCTCGAATTCACCATCGCCTCCAATAAGGCGGATTTCGTCGGCAAGGCGGCGCTAGAGAAGCGTAAGAACCCTACCCGACGACTGAGATGCCTTACTGTCGACGATAGGACGTCGGTCGTTATGGGCAAAGAGCCGGTTTTCGTTGAGGGGAAGGCGGTGGGATATGTGGCGAACACAGCTTTCGGGTATACAATTGGGAAACCGATCGCCTATGCCTGGTTGCCAGTGGAGATGGGGGAGGGGAGAGGGGTGGAGGTGGAGTACTTTGAGCGACGTATCAAGGCGACTGTGACGAGCGAGCCAGCGATTGAGGCAGGGAGTGATGGTGGAGTGAAGACAATGTCGACCGCAGGGTCGAAGACAGCACGTCCTCAATTCAGAGCGAGGCTGTAGGAGGCATATGATCGATGGCGATTAATGGTAGTACGGGGGGTAATGCATAGCGGTCTATGGCGTTCAACGATGTTATGGTTTACTTGCTGAATGACATGGATGCCGATCTCGTGTTGTCTTCATACCATGATCTTCGATCTTTTTTCACCTCTGACTTGGTGCGGTGCGACTCTCACCCAAGGCCGACAACGATAGCAACGATAGCACAGAATAGCACCCCATAACGTTCGGCTACCGGGTGATCGTCGTCGTTATCTGTGTTCCAGCAAAACCCGGTCCACAACACGAACCTTCCGAATTCAGGTGTCGTTCCACAACATCACCACTCATACTGAGATACCAAGATAACGGACCTCATCCCGTTCCCCAGATATCAACTGCTGCCAAACCCGTAAGGCTGAAGAGGACAATCATGCCCAACTAGGAAGGACAGTCCATCATGTAATTGGTGCAAGAGCTGGAGCGCCACAGTCCACACGATAACATCACGCTAACGGATCACTTGCATGAAGCTACATCTGACGACCACTCTTGCTCCGAAACGCTACGTATCAGACTTCCGCCATATCGCGGTCTCTGGGGATGGCTTGCTCGATTGAGAAGGATGTTGCTGGATGATGGCGATCTGCCTCGCGATGACCATTGTGGATGTGGCGAGAGCGTTTGGCCGGCAGTACCGGTCGAGGGCTGGATCACAGTGCCGACTGCGAGACTGCTGGACGGACCGTGTATGCTGGACGAGGATGTCCCGTGGGTATGGCGAGGTGTGCGACTGGTCGTCGTAAGTCCCCAAGTGATACGCCGACTCATCATCGTGATGGTCGCGTCGTTGATGGATCACACGGCTTGGTAACTTTGCTAACGCCATGACAGCTGGATTCGCACGCCTCACCCCATCCCCACTCATGGGGCAACGCACTCGTCAGTGATGAGGATATCCCCTCGATACGTGGAGGTAACTTCCATGGCGACCGCTGCCAGACCAGGTTCAAACACCGGACGGCTCTCCTGTCGCCGAAGTAGCTCCCCCATGCGTACAGCGCAGCCAGTCCAGAGCACGCCGGTGACCGACCAGTGTGTCGACTTGCGCACGACGGACTGCAACAGTAAGATGGGCCAGACATCCTTCGATCTTGTTGATATCGCGCAGATGCAGATGGTATCATATCTATGCAATCTAGAGTTGTGTGGCCGAGCCAAATATGGCAAAAATTTGGGCAATGCAGGTAAGCGAAGCCGCCTGATGCCTGAGCTTAGTCTGGGAGGGTCTACTTTATTGGATCTCGAGCTGTACCTGGTGATTTGGATGGACATGCAACCCTCATGGGGTTTGGTGAGCCACCTCATGACTGCGGAGTATGAGGAGAGGCTGTCATGATAAAGATAAATGCATAGGCATGTGTATTGTATCTACAGGTAACTGCCATCTATTCATCAACTCTTCCAAATGATCGATACACTCTCAGCACTCTATCTTCACTTCGTCCGGTTCCTCGAGTCGTTGTTCATATCAAGCTCCTTCATATCAACCATGGGGCCAGCACTACTCGACAAGCTGAATTACTTTGGGTGGTTGGGCGCAGGCTCAACAACGCCACCACAGCCCGAGAAGAAGAATGCCACGAGGGCACTGCCTTCTAACTGGTACACATCGAAACAGATGTACGAGCTGGAACGACGAGCCATCTTCTCCAGAAAATGGCAGCTCATCACCCACAAGGCCCGTCTCACACAGCCTGGAGACTGGCTAAAGTTCGACGTGGCCGGCTTCCAGATCGTGACATGTCGAGACCGACAAGACAACATCAACGCCTTCCACAACGTGTGCAGACATCGTGCCTTCCCCGTCGTCGAGGGACAGTCAGGGACCAACAAGATCTTCGCCTGCAAATACCACGGCTGGTCTTACGGCCTCAACGGCAAGCTGGCCAAAGCCCCTGGCTACCAAGAATTGAAGGGCTTCGACAAGGAGCAGAACGGCCTCCTGCCCGTCCACGTCCACGTCGACTGCAACAACTTCATCTGGATCAACCTCGACGGCAACGCCGAGCCCGAGATCGCCTGGTCCGACGACTTCGAGGGCATCGACCGACAGGAACGCTACAAAGAGTTCAACTTCGACGACTACCAGTTCGACCACACCTGGCAGATGGAGGGCGACTACAACTGGAAGATCCTCGCCGACAACTACAACGAGTGCTACCACTGCGCGACCACACACCCCGACATCGTCGCCGTGGCGAATCTCGAAGCCTACTCCGTCGACACCACCGGCGGCAAAATCATCCACAACCCCGGCACCACCGAGGAGCAGGCAGCCGACGGCATGACCGTCGCCAGCACATATTACTTCCCCAACGTCTCAACCAACGTCACGTAAGTCCCCTCTCCCACCCTCACCACAGCTCACCCTTACTAACACCCCTTCCCAGAAAACCCTTCTTCATGATCCAACGCTTCGTCCCCACCTCCGCCACCACCTCCGTCATGTCCTACCAAGTCTTCCGCAACCGCCACGCCACGGAAGACGAATTCCAGCTCCTGAACCAAATCTACAAGCGCATCATGGGCGAGGACAAGTACCTCTGCGACCAGGCGCAGAAGAACCTCAACGCCGGCGTCTTCGTCAACGGCGAGATGCACCCGCGTCTGGAGCAAGGCCCGCTGCATTTCCAGAGCTGTGTCAGGGATGAGGTGATGGGGCATTGGAAGCGGGAGAAGGGGGAGCGGAAGGAGATTTACCCGGCGAGGCAAAGGCTGCCGGCGAGTGCGGGCGTGAGTAAAGGGGATGAGGAGTTTTGTTCTGGTTTGGCTTGTGGGAAGGGGAAGGAGGAGTTGGAGTGGTAATTGTTGACGACTGATGATTACGATGTTGTTGATTCTTGCGTTTGAGCGTTGGGGAGTTGTTCAGTATCGCTGAGGATATTGATGATGGGGCAATCATTTTAGTGTACTTCAGCGTTTTATCGTTCGGGAGCATCGTTTGGCTCTTTGGATAGATATGCTATAACCTTTTTGATCGTTCAGACACCAACTCGCATCTTCATCTCATCACATGTCGAACATATTTGCTTCTGCTGAATCGTGCATCAGAGTGCGTTTGAACAAAATGTCAAAAGTGGTATCCTCCCTTGCTCCTACCATGTTCCTGCTTTTGTATCGTTTTTCGCTTCCATCTCGCCGTCTATCGCTTCTCGTCGGCGCTGTCTTATCATTCACTGTTGGCGCTTTCCCCCCTCAATTCAAGATAGCTGGATTGCTCGTTGTGTCTGCAGCCAGAGCATATTTCGATCTGTTGGTTCGAGTCCCTAGAGTCGATAGATGTGCTTGTGTGCAACGTCTCTACCCTGCTTGAACACTTCCCAGTACGAAAATCGAATATATGCATTGAGACAACACACTCCATTCCGCAAACTATGCTTCAAAAAATGCTACCCAACCCCCCATCTCCCCCCAAAACTCCGCCATCATCCCACTCGTTACCCTCCCACCCCACCACCTCATCGTCCCTACAACCTCGCCTCCCCAGTCAACTCCCTCATCTCCGTCCGCGGCCAGTCCGCAAAATCTTTCGGGTCCGGCCACACGCGATCCCACGCCCACTTGGCCCTGAGATCCTCCTCCAGCGACCCTTCCAGCATCTGCGCGACGTACTTGCCGATGACGGGGAAGAACTTCCAGCCGTGGAAGTTGCCGCAGGTGGCGACATAGAGACCTGGGGCGGCGGAGTGGGGGGAGATGATGAAGTCTACACCCACATTAGCAAAGGCATAGCGAAGGGAGGACGGTGGAGATGGTGGGAGGGGCAGACGTACCCCCAGACGTAGTGAAAGCATCCCAGCAAATCCGATACTTATCCATCTTCCACGCGGCCCCATTCTTGCCATAGAACACGCTATTCGCATGATCAATGTCCTGCTTCAGCCGCTTCGAGACCTTCCACTGCGCGTAGTCCGGTTCGGGCGGCGGGATGGAGACGGGTCTGCCGCAGACGTCGCGGGTGTTGGAGAAGATGGTCTGGCCCCACCATTTGAGCTCGCGGTCTTTGGTTGGGGGGAGGGAGCCGATGAAGGGGCCTAGACACATACATATTAGCATGGTAATGAACAAGGAGGTGGTGTTGAGGGAAAGAAGGGGCTTACTAGGCGAAGTATACCCCTGCACCCCCACAGGCATCGAAGCATGCCGCCTATAATCCTCCTCCTCCAGCCTCGTCATCCCCGTCGTAATCCCACCCGCCACAATCCTGCCCTCCGCGCTCAACTTCCCCCTCCCACTCCCCTTTGCGCTCATCTCGAGCAACTTCGCCGTATACGCGCCCGTACACAGCACGACCTTCTCCGCCTCCAAACCCCCCTTCTTCGTCTGCACGCCCACACAGGCTCCCTTTCCATCAAAACGCAACCCCTCCACCTCGGCGACCTCATACTTGACCCCCAACCTCAAACACTCCCTCGTCACCGCGCCCAGACAATCCCCCGCAGCCGCCCATCCACTGGTGCGATTGATGAGAACCTCTTTGACGCCCGCATAATCCGCCTCCTCGAACAAACCCCCGTACATCTTCCTCGCTTCCGCCACACTGACAGCCTTGAGATCCGCCTTCCTGCCCAGCTTCTCGTAGTTCCCAATCACCGCACCGCTAAACTCATCCCGACACGTCCAGAAAATCCCCGTTTCATGAAAGTAAGGTTTCCACAAGGGATCTGAACGGAACACATCCTGCGCCTCCAGTCCCAAGCGACAATAGACAATGTCCTCGTAGTCGGCGCGGACGACTTTGTTCCAGTCCCAGGAGGCGGCGACGCGGGATTCGGCGTCGTAGGCGTCGCGGTCGACGATGGTGATGTTGGCGGAGGGGTTGGCTTTGATGAGGTGGTAGGCGGTGCTGATGCCGAAGACGCCGGCGCCGATGATGAGGTAGGAGGGCTGTGCGGGCTGGGAGAGGGTGGACATGGTGGTGGGGGAGACGTAGGGCATTGGGGTGGAGCGAGGGGAGGGTCACGCAGGATATGTGGTGAGATGAGCGACGAGATGGGAGCAATAGGCAGTACGAGAGGGTAGTGGGGTGGGCGGATTCCTATATACTCACCCACTCATCCACCAGTCCAGACCTACCTGCTTGACACTCTCTCAACCCGTACCTGAGCTCTACCAGAAAAAGTTTCCCTTGCCCATTCTCGGCTATCGTCGCGTCAAGCTCTCGTGGAGCGTGGAGTGAAGAGCTTCGAGTCCTATTTCCGTTTATAGCAGTGCCTTCCCCAGCCTGATTGCTTGACTCCACTTTTGAATCTAGCATGCACATGGACGTGGTGATAATCGATGAGACGGTCAGTGGACAGATTGACGGCTTATGGGCGTACTCGTGATACAGTAGTAGATAGACGACGTTGAGCCAACCACGGACGAGCTGCCGATAGTGGAGGTAGAAGAGTGGCACGTGATCGTTGTCCAGAACAGCACGCTAGTCCAACAGATGTACATGGCAAAAAGATCAACCCCCCCCAAACCCCAACACCACCTCCACCACCCCACCTACCGCCGTCGAAATTCCTCTCCCCCCTCAACCTCAACATCACTCCCCCTCCCCTCCCCCTCACTCTCCTCCCCCAAACTAAATCGCTCTGCGAAAACATCATCATCGCTGCCCCTCCTCCTCGTCCTCCCCATCAAACTCTCCTTCCCCTCTCGGTCCTGCAACTCCCTGTCCCCCTCCCCGAGCCTCTGGTAGCGGCCTCTGCTCAACAAATCAAGTAAAGACCTCCTTGGCCCTCCAGCACCACGGCGCAGCCTCCGGGTTATCAGGACGACGGCAGCAGCGCAGATAGCGAACAACGCACCCGCCCCCAAGAAAAATCCAATATCGCTATACCAGTACGGATCCTCCATCGAGACAGGCGGCTGCGGGTCCTCCTCCGGAATCGTCTCGTTCAGCCCCGCGATGCGGATCAATTTCGTTTGGCCCAAGACGGTGCCGTTGGCGTGCAGGGCCTTGACGACGGCGTACTTGGCGTAGCCTTCGTAGGAAAGAGTGGTTTCGAAGCCTTGTTTGGTTTGCGAGTCGACGAGCATGAGCGGGTGGCCCGAGGCGCGGGTGCGGAAGAGTTTGTAGGAGTTCTGTCGCCGCTGTTAGTAAGATGAAGGAGCTTTTTGGAGGGGCGGGTCAGGGCTTACGACTTCAGTGGCGCCGTTCCAGCTGACGAAGACGTTCGTTTTGACTCGGCCATCCTCTTCTACCACCTCGCCTACTGCGTCTGGGGGGTCGGCGGGCGTGCCCTCGAACTCAAATTTATACGCCCGATACGTGCCCAGCCAATCCACTCTTAATCTTGCCTGCATCAACATCTTCCCCTCCTTCGTATGCTCGCTCTGCAGCGCCCGCTCGGACCAGCACATAAACACGTTCCCATTGTCAAGGGGCTGATAATTGCCTCTTCTAAAAGCCAACCCGCCCTCGCCGTCGGGGTGGTCATAGTGTGCGGCGATCTCGGCCTGCATGTTCTTCTCGTCCAACGCGATCAGGAGCCCGCGGGAGAACGGGTGCGTGGGCTCGTTGGCGTCGAGGCCCTTGGCGTTGTCGAGGAAGGAAATGAAGGTGTGCGTAGCGTTGGCGCCGCGGTAGCGCACGTCGTGTTGGCGGGAGAAGGTGAAGTCGTCGCGGTGGGTGAAGTTGGAGCCGGAGGTGCCGCCGAGGCGCCAGAGGACGGTGCCGTTGGCGTGGGAGATTTTGTAGATGCTGTTGGTGTGGCGGCCGGAGTAGAGGTAGTCGCCTTCGGGGGTCTTGTCGATGGAGTTGGCGTGGCTGTGTCCTCGCTCGTTAGCATCACCATACCATCCGGATGTTTGAGAGATTGCCATACATATAATCCCACTTTCCCGAACACTGGTTGTTCAGATAATCCACCTTGTACGAACTCTGCTCCAACCCAATGTGATCGCAACTATTCCACTCCCACGTGCTCTTCCACCCCTTGACCTCCCTCTCATGAATCCCATCACAAGCCACCTTACACGTCTCGCCAAACCCCAACGCCTTCTTCGCCTCCTCCTTGGAAAACGATCTCCCCTCTCCATACACCACCAACGCCCTCGTCCCATTCTCCACAAAGTGAAACTCATGCGAGTTAAAACCCCCTCCGCTCGGCCCATTCGCCATCTTCCGATCCTTGACTTGAAAATGCTTGTCCATAAACACGCCCTTCGAATGCCTTTGATCCATGAGCGTCATCATCTCCACCCCATCAACATTACTCAGGCGAAAATCCTCAATATTCCCATTATCGAACAGCGCCGCCCCGCTCCACACCAGACTCCCGTCCTGCGCGTAGATGTGCGGGCCTATCCACCCGTTCCCCAGCGAGTCGTCCATGTTGAGCGTCTCGTAGGGCCCGAAGAACCAGTAGCCCGGCGCCAGGGCGGCCTGGTCGTAGACTTCGACTTCCCATTTCGGGGCGCGCAGGTCGGGGCGCGAGCGGAAGGAGAAGAGGCCGTTGTCGTCGTCGTGGACTTTGGGGCCGTTTTTGGGGGTTGCGGAGGCGAGGAAGATGCCGGGGCGGAGGACGGCGGGGAGGAGCAGCAGGTTGTGGAATGTAGTCGTGCGCATGGCGTTCTGCCTGTGGGTGTGCCCCTTGCTTCGGGCACGAGGTCGAGGTCGAGGGGTCGCGTGGGAGGAGTGGTGTTTGCGGCGCTCTTCACGCCGTCTTTGAGGGCATGCGGATAGATGGGAGGGACTTAGGTATGATTACAAGAAATGGAAGACACGAACGAGGAGTGGGAGGTGTAGGTAGGATAGATCGTACGGAGGTAGCCTGCGCCTCCGTGCTCCCACATCGGATCTAATTTCAGGGTCCCGAATGCCGTCCTTCAACTCCACAGCGGCTGGCCGTTGCCAAGTATACATTTGCTTACCTTTATGTTCACGTGCAATGGCGCGACAGATCTCGAGAAGGTTGAATATCGGATGCTAGATCAAACGCGATGGCAACTGGGTCGACTGTTATATGGAACGAAGAGTCCTCAGCTGCCACGAGCATCGAGCAACAGAGTAGCAAATTAATGAGACCTCGAGACTCGAACACCCATGAATGAATATCTGTGATCAGTCATGTTCTTAAAGACTATCAAGACCTTCCTCTCGCTCTCGAGCTACATCTCCTCATCACTACTTCCATCCTCCACACCATTCCCCCTCTCATCATCCACAAGCGGCACAACCCTAAAATCCACAAAAGCAACGCCACCTCCCTGTCCCGCCACTACGCCTCCGACCTCCATCTCCACTAAGAACTGCAGACTCAGCACCCCTTCCTCATCCAACCTCAAGCTGACCTTTGTCGCTGAAGCCATTGCCCGCTGCGCTGCCTTGATCAAGCTGAATTTGAAGCTTGCTTCTGTCTTTGTCGGGCAGAAGAAAGTTTCGAGGATGGGTGTGTCGGAGGACGTGTCTTGCGTGAATTCCACGTTGGCTGAGCCCAGCGGTCCGGAAGCAGTGAAGGTGAAGTTTGCTCCACTAGGGCGACTGGGGTTGGGTGTGGCTTGGATAGTGATTTCAGCTGGGTTGAGCGAGGAGAGCTCCGTGATGGAGTCGAGGAGGTTTGCTGAACGAATGATCGTCTTTAGAGCTAAGTGATCGCGGTTGAAGGGTATTTCCTCGGTGCTGTCGGCGGTGTATGTGGTCAAGTCGCAGGTCGTGGTGACATCAGACTCGCTCATGTGGATACTCAGTGGGCTCCCTTCGCCTTCGTAGGTCAGAGAGCAGGTTCCAGTGATGCCGAGAGTGGTGTTAGAGAAGGCATTGAGGCCGGCATGGCGGTGCAGGCGATGAGCTGTGTTGGCGTCGTACGGTTCATTGCTGAATCCTGGTCGTTTCGAAGAGGTAGTTGGATCTGAGAGGGAGAAGATATTGAGGATCTCGAGAAGAGCGGTCATGGAGATCTCAAAGACTGGAGGATCGGAAGAGTCATCCTGGGCTGATCGTGGTTGTGGAGTCTGGTATTTGTATGTGGTGAACAGCGCTTTCTCAAGGAAGACAAATGCTTCCATTATACTGCCTTCGTCTATGCTAATGCGAATGCCCTCTGGAGATATCCGCACCTGGGCTTTCTTCGCGAACGAGATGCAGCGGAGGAGTAGTAGGAGCTGGCGCGAAGACGAGGTGACGGCGGACAGGAGTGGTGAGGCCGCCATGGTGGGTTACGGGAGGAGTTGGCCGATAGTGCTACACATATACGCCCACGGCGCAGATCATGTACCTAGCATTGAGTAGGATAGTAAGCAAGTGTTCCTCATTCAACCCTGGAACTGCCCACGAGTCGACTCACACCGCGCCAAAACCGAATGCCAACGAAGCCGGGATGCCATAAAGCGGAACGTTCTTCAGCGAGTTATTCAATCCGAACAGTCCAGCGAAGATGAGGCCGAGGAAGAGGAGGGTGAAGCCGATCTGCAGCTGGGCGTCTTTGCCGACGGTGGGCTGGAAAGGCTGGCTCGCGGAGGCCTCCCAGAGATCGTGGAGCGGTGTTGCAGACATCTGTAGTGTTTGTGGTGCGTTGGTGCTGTCTCAGCGGCTCGATGTGTCGAGATGTTGTTAGAGGACAGCTTCACTCGTTCCTGCCAAGATCATCACTTGTTCACCGCCTAAGCGGCAGAATCGAGCGCGGAGGTGCCACTTCTAACTCCGCACTTCCTCCACTTGCAACCACACCACCTCCCACCACCGCACACTACTATAACACAGGCCCCGAACAGCATGGCGCAAAGCCTCGTTAAGCAGGAGGAAGGTATGCGACACCATCACAGCTCCTCGACCTCTGCAAGCCCTCCGGACACCGGCGCTGACATTACGGCCACAGGCGCAAAGCGCAAAGCCGATGACCTGCTGAACGGCGACGTCAACGGCCACGATGCAAAGCGGCAGAAGACCGTCTCTCCTCCTCCAAACCATGCACCCACCACCAACGGCACCACTTCCGACGCCGAGAAGAATGCGCCGAAACCTGCCGTGCCCTTCCCTGAAAAGCCTGCTGTGCTCGAGGAGCGAACGGGCGACATATCTTTCCAGGTGGTGAACAACGACGGCAAACCACACTCTATGATCATATTGACGGGCTTAAAATGCATTTTCCAGAAGCAGCTTCCCAAGATGCCCAAGGACTACATCGCGCGCCTGGTGTACGACCGGACACATCTTAGCATTGCGATTGTCAAGCGTCCGCCTGCTGGGAGCTTCGCGGAGAGCTCCAATCTACCAGGCGAGGTAGTTGGTGGAATCACATACCGACCTTTCCGCGGCCGACAGTTTGCTGAGATTGTCTTTTGTGCTATCAGCAGCGATCAACAAGTGAAGGGGTACGGCGCACATCTGATGAGCCACTTGAAGGACTATGTGAAAGCGACAAGCGATGTCATGCACTTCTTGACCTATGCCGACAACTATGCTATCGGATATTTCAAGAAGCAGGGGTTCACAAAAGAGATCACACTCGACAAGCGAAAGTGGATGGGCTACATCAAAGACTACGAAGGAGGAACAATCATGCAATGCTCCATGCTTCCGCGCATCCGCTACCTGGAGTCTGGCCGCCTGCTCCTCAAACAGAAAGCCGCCGTGCACGCGAAGATCCGCGCCGTGAGCAAGAGCTACGAGATCCATCAACCCCCCTCCGCCTGGCGCAAATCCAAGCTCGGCCAGCCCTTACCCGAGATTGATCCCCTCGAAATCCCCGCCATCCGCGCGACAGGCTGGAGCAAAGCCATGGACGAAATCGCTCGCCAACCCCGCCGCAATCCCTCCCACCCCCTGCTCCTCCAACTCCTATCCGCCCTCCAAAACTGCTCCGCTAGCTGGCCATTCGTGGCTCCCGTCAACGGCGACGAAGTCCACGACTACTACGAAGTCATCAAGGAGCCCATGGACCTCTCTACCATGGAAGGCAAGCTGGAAAAAGACCAGTACGAAAACGTGGAGGACTTCGTCAAGGATGTGTTGTTGATGGTGCGGAATTGCAAGAGGTATAACGCCGAGACGACGCCGTATGCGAAGGCGGCAAATAAGATGGAGAAGGAGCTGTGGAAGAAGGTGAGGGAGGTGCCGGAGTGGAGTTATTTGGAGGCGGAGAACTTTGAGACGACGAATCGGAAGGAGGGGGATTAGCAGTCTCCGATGGAGAAGCGGATGGAGAAGGGAAAAGAGGTGAAGGTGAAGGCTCGTGGACGCCCCAGGTCCGCAAGCCCCAAGAATAAGTCTGGTGCTGATGGGAAGCCTGGCCCGGCAACACCGAACGAAAAGGCGAAGGTGTCTGCTGCGGTGGAGTCGAGCACCACGCCCAGGCGCAGAGCACCTCCACCAGAGCTGCAGACGACTGTGCCTTCCTTAGCGAATGCGCTAGATGGTTGGTACTGGGGATCGACTAGGAAGCTGCCATGATCTTGGACTTGGGGTATGGGGTATTTTTATTCGTTTCCTTCATCATCTTGGATACCCCCTGAATGCACTTTTTCTCTCCGAGCACCCTCTTCAGCCTCATGGTGCTGGGCTGGGTGGTTGTTGTCAGCTGACAGACGCGGCCGCACCGCCGGGCTTGGCGATCTTAATGCGGTTGTCAGTATATCGTATTGCCATCGAGCAAGCATGCTGCCTCGAACATTGAGCAATGCCTCGAGCAGATCCCTATGTATAGTACTACCGCCCGGACACCTGGAAAACGCCAATACCAACGAAGCATGCGCCATTGCTGACAACGTGTCCATTCTTAGACCGTCTTTAGTTCCCTACCAACCTTGAGAAAGACGGGAGATACAGTATAAAGCACTTTCTGTCGCTGCGCGAACTTCACACTTCTTCATCAACCACCACCACTTACGACTCCAGCAAGACCAGCATACACATCCTATCCCCATCCATCCGACCTCCACCCCACCAAACACTCAACCAATCAACTTAACAATGCTCTCCACCATCCTCCTCCTCCCCCTCGCCGCCGGCCTCGCAGCCGCCCAAGGCTTCGCCGCCCAGCTCTACGACGGCAACTTCTGCGACCCCAACGCCGGCTTCAACACCGTCACCGGCGCGGGCGGCTCGGAGTGCTCGCAAACGGGCGCCAACACGCACGCTTTCATGCTGCTGAGTCAACCTGAGGGGTGCACGGGTGAGTATTTACTCCTTACCCATGCAGGGGAAAGGAGGAGAGGGGTGAAGGGTTGGCAAGATGTGTTGCTGACGATGATGTAGTGACGGTTTACACGGACCGGTCTTGCAGTGCCGGCAGTGCGATTCAGGTTAACGGGTGTTTGGCACATGAGGGATTGGGGCTTGGGAGTTATTCGATTGATTGTTAAGCACTGCAACGGCATGGCGGGGTGCGTGCGGGGTTTTAGTGAACGAGTTGGGGATGGGATGGGAGTTACGATGTGAGTAGGGCTGAGGATGTTTTTGCTTTTGGGGGGTTACTGGAGGCTGGTCACATTCGTTTGAGGGTATGGGATTGGGCATCGTTTTTGCAATATGGCGTCCCAGGTGTGATAGATTGGGCTGCAGTCGTACGTTCTGGCTTGCATTTTTCTTCTGGCGTTATCTGTTTGTTACATGTAGCTCTGCCTGAGGGCCATCGAGGTAGTACCTTGGCCTTGGCCTTGGATCAAGACCTCTAAACAGTGCCTAGGTCAATGTCTAAGCTCTACGCCACCAGTTTGTACGACTGTTCCAAAGTATTCCCAGATCTCTTCTTCCACCACTTGAACATATCCAATGGACGATGAAAAAGACAATGGACCCCTTCCAACCCCACCACTTCTCGCCGCGGCTCCACGACCTACTGAAGAACACTGACCTGCAACAACTCTCACGCCTCCCCTCCCCTCGCCTGGCTACGACTGCTCTTCCCAACATCGGCCTGATAGAGCTCGTCTCCCCGCAGGCCTTCGAGAAAGACTACCAACCCCTCTACACGACCTTCTTCCATGGTCAGGAGCGCGAGAACCCCTCCCTAATCACCGCTCGCCTCGCAGCCGACTTCGCCGGCCAACGATCTGGCCTCGCACCTTACCGCGTCCTCGGACTCCGTGACAACGCAGGGGAAGCCATCGGCGCTGCACAATTCTCCGTCCTCTTCCTCCCGGCAACCGGCACAGGGGCCAAGTACGCTGTGCCGTATTTACAGTACATCTACGTCCGGCCCCAGAATCGGCGACAAGATTTGAGTGAGGTGCTGCATACGCTTGTCCTTGCCGTCGCGACAGCAGATGCTGAAGCCTTGGGGGGAGGAAGGACGGTGCCGTTCACGTTGTTCGAGAGCGAACCGACGGGCTACGGGACTACGGAGGCGAGTAAGGGGACGGCGACGGAGAGGGCGGAGATTCATGCGCGGTCTGGGTCGAGAGCGTTGATGCTCCGAGGGCAGGACGGGAGGGTGTGTAGCGCACACGTTCAACCTGGCCTGGAAGTCGGCGAAGGACCGTTGACGTTGATCTGGGCGATTCGACCTTCGCCCGCGATGTTGGAGGAGGGCTGGGATGTGGCAGAGTGTGGGAAAGCACTGGTGGAGGGGTATTATCGGAGTTTGAGGGATGAAGGCTTCCCGGAGGAGAACATTGCGGTTGCGGAAGGGATTGTAGGGGCGAGGATGAGGGGGAGGGAGTTCTTTGGGATGGCGTTGGCTAATGTGACGGTAGATATGTATAAAGCTGATATTGAAGAGATGTGATTCATGAACGTGTTCAACCAAACGATCAGGATGACATGCTACTCGTTGACTGCAACCATAATGATGACCTTATCCTTCTCGCACGAAGATGCTGCAATCACTGGAAGCTCAGAAGAGGCTCACCTCATCCCCCCCATCCATCTCCATCCCAAACGCCCGCAACAAATTCCTCGCCGCCTTCTCCCCAGTGGCGAACGCCCCGTGCACACACCCATTAGCGACCTCAGTGCAATGCTCGCCGGCGAACTGCAGTCGACTATCCCGATGAGCATCCAGCGCCTCAAGAAGCAGAGACGGCTCGTCGCCAACCTTATCGGCCGAATAGGAGCCGAAGCCTGCAAGAGGGTCTTGGGTCCAGTTGGTTTTTTCAATGTTGACGAGGGAGGGCAGGGCTTTGTAGGGCTCGGTGCGGTAGAGTTTGAAGAGGGGTTCAAAGAATTTGTAGAGGTCCTTTTTGTTGGTCATGGCTTCGATACGTTGGGTGAGCGGCTCGGCGATCTGGAGGGTCGTGAGGTTAGCGAGGTGTTGGAGCATGAGAAGGCCTTAAGATGGAAGGTGGAGTTATTACCTGCACGCACAGCTCTTTGCTGCCCGTCATGATCCATAGATTGATCGTGACAGTCGCATAGTTGAGGATATTGTCGTGAGTCGTGGAGCTGCCCGATCCAGCGGACGAGCTGTAGACTTCTTCGCCATCCTCCAATTCTGGCGGTGATGGATAGTAGATGAACTGATCGTTGTCTTTCGACCAGAAGACGTCTGTGAACTCGAAGAAGATCTTGCCGAGAGCTCCGTAGGAGAACCGCGTCAGTCCAGTCTGAATGTCATTGGGAAGTGGAGGGTTGAAGGACACAAGCTCGTGACGTAGTGCTCCAAGAGGAATCGTGCAGATGACTGCATCCGCCGTGAAGTTGGCTGCCGTACAATCTTTCAGGCGACATTCAACAACGTTTGTCATCGAGCCATCTTCGCTCCAGACGATGTTCTCGACCGTGTGACCCAGACGAATAGTATCCGGGTTGCTCTGTAGTGATTTCGCTGTCCAATCGACGATCGAGTCATACCCACCCTTCATGTAGAGATTGCGCTCAGTGATGAAGTAGCTCAGATGTTTCGCAGACGCCTGTTCAACGCTTGTTCCGATCCAAAGCTCTACCTCTTTCACCGCCTGAGGAGCCCATGCACGTTCGTCTTTGGTGATGAGCTGGTGCTTTCGAACAAACTCATCGACGAAGCCCGCAACATCGCGGTCCGGCTCGTCAGGATGCGTATCGTAGAACCATTCACAGTAATCAGCGAACTCATCCGCAACCTTCTTGGCCTTGAACTGTGCACCAGCACGTCCATGCTCCGTATAATAGATGGCCATGCCATCATCGTAGTAATATTCAATACCTAGTCGAGGAATTAATTTCACGAGGTTGTTTTGCGAGGTCTCGTGCATCCAGGCAGCGCCTACAAGTGAATGTGAATAAGTAAGATGGCAGGTCTACCCTGGAGGTGCCGATGCCGTATGTAGCAGCTATCAAGCAGACCCGCTCAGGTCTGCAGCTCAGTGTCAGCCACAACTTTGCGTTGTTGCTTACCCATGTCCCTGGCGCCCTGATCAGTGTGCGTGGTGTGGATGCGGCCGCCGATGCGGCCACGACCTTCGATGACAATCACTTCCACGCCGTTTCGCTGCAAGACGGATGCAGCACGTAGACCGGAGATGCCAGCTCCAACAATCACCACCCGCTTCTTTACCCCCAGCGTGGCCTCGCCTTGTCCGTTTACCGTGGACGTCGGCAGCTCTCCCACCGTTGCGGCGTTGGTGAGAGAGGTTGAGAGATCCTTGGATGCCTCGACCACGCTGGGGAACAGACTCGAGGACGGCTTTTTGGGCGGACTACTGATATCCCGTTGGGACGTCAGGGAGTAGAGTTGTGCCATTCTTAACTGACAAGTTGACATTCGCTTGTGGCGTCTGGTGTGCTGGAATGCTGCTTGGCAGATCCTGGAGCTGAAAGGTTGGAGGAAGGAAAGGAAGAGTTCGAAGACGCATCGTGGGGAGAGCTGGAGTGTGGTTGTGGTCCAGCCGCTGACAGATCGTGCCAAAGGAAGAAGGCACAACCGATCGCGCCTTCCAAGGTTTTTCTTCTGGAGGCTTAGCGAAAGATTGGCCAATTGACACATCCAACAGCGCGCCGGCCTTGCCGTTATCTGGTGGCACTGGGGTGGGGAGAGCGTGGTGGCCACGTCGGGGCATGTGCTCGTGCCGCCCGATAACGCGTGAATGCAGGTTGTGAGCTGCTCTTTGACTTCAGGTCTCGCACTCTAATCCGTCGGACACACATCGCAATGGCAGTGGGCGAGGACAACCCGCTGGCGACGGCCGTTGGCGACAGCGGTGTTGTAGCTGATGAAACGCCGCCGAAAGTGGAGGGCGAGCACGAAGAAGCAACGAAAACCACAGCTGTACACGAAGAAGCAGAGCTTGCAGGGACCCGTCGTCTGTTCCATCGCGACCCGGTTACCGGGCAGTTGACGGAGAATATTGTACTCTCGCCAACACCGACCAAATCGCCGAGTAAGCCTAAGCTACGACGCTTTTCGTCAAGCCTTTGCTGATATTCCTACTACCGACAGACGACCCATTAAACTGGGCATCGTGGCGGAAGATATGGCACGCCAGCCTGGTACTGTTCATCACAGGCTTTACGGCGGCCACTTCGAATGATGCTGGTACGGACAGTAACAGCAAATATACTGTCTGAGGCGTCGCTGACCTTCTGGCTCTTCTGCTTGTAGGCGCAGCAGCAGACGCTCTGTTAGGAGAGCTCGGTATCGCTTACAGTGTCGCCAACACAGCTGCGGGCGTGTTATTCATCGGTATCGGCTACTGGGCGCTGCTAGGAAGTCCAATGCCAACGCTCTATGGACGGCGATTGCAGTACTTTGTATGCTTGCTCTGGTCCATCATCGGTTCGATTTGGTTCGCTAGAATCATGAACGTCCAGTAAGTGAAGCAGTGGATCTGAATACCCCCTTCCACGTTTCCCAAGGTCATGAATTTGCTAACCATCTTGCTCGCTACTTCAGGGACTCCATCTGGTGTCAGCTCTTCGTTGGCGCTTCTGAGAGCTGCGCCGAAGCTTTGGCCCAGCAGTCTTTGAGTGACTTGTTCTTCGAGCATCGACGCGGCCTTGTCCTGGGATTGTACGTGTTAGCCACTTCCATCGGCACCTTCCTGGGCCCTCTTGTCGCCGGCTACGTCGCCATCTGGGACTGGCGATGGGTCGGATGGTGCACGGTAATCATCTCTGCCGCGACCTTCGTAGTTTTCTTCTTCGGTCTCGAAGAAACGAGCTTCGACCGCAATGTCTTTCTCGGACATCGTCACAGTGTTCACCACGAAAAAGATATTGCTCCGGCGGATGAGACCATTAGGGACGGCAAGAATGCTCCTTACCGAGAGGAAGCAGGTGACTTAGGTCACATCGATAGTGAGACAGGCCAGCCCATTGATCAGCAGAAGCCCTACCTGAAGCGCATCGCCATCATCACACCGGCGCCGAACCTCATCGGCTGGGGGTTCAAGCAGTACATCCAGCGATTGGGCCATATCCTGCGCGTCTTCACACTGCCTGCCGTTATTTTTGCAGGGCTGCAATGGGGAGCCCAAGATGCTTGGCTAACATTCTACCTCACGGTCGAAGAGGACAACTACTATGGCCGTCCATGGCGCTATGGCAACGCCGCAGTCAACATCTTGAACGTTCCTACTTTGATTGGATCCGTGATCGGCTGTATCTACGGTGGCTGGTTTTCAGATTTCTTCGTGCAGTGGATTTCGAAGCGTTACCGCGGTGGGATGACTGAAGCTGAGGATCGATTGTGGCTTCTACTCCTCTCTGCAATCATCAGTCCTGCTGGTCTCATGCTCTTCGGGATCGGATCCGGGCATGGTTGGCAATGGGATTCGAATCCAGGCGCCTACATCGGCTTGGGCATGATAGGGTTCGGATGGGGTTGCGCCGGCGACTTGAGTATGGCCTACCTGATGGATGCGTATCCGGAGATTGTTCTCGAAGGTATGGTCGGTGTCGCTGTTATCAACAACACCTTGGCATGCATCTTCACCTTCACCACATCCCTGTGGCTCGAAGCAAGCGGGCTTTCCGGGACGTTCATCGGCATTGGAGTTCTGTCGCTCTTCTTCCAGCTTCTGACGGTGCCGATGATCTACTGGGGCAAGGCCTGCAGGCGGCGGACCGCGGCGAAGTATCAGCGCTTTTTATACGTACGGGATGGGCGATAGCATCGACATTGCCGGAGCCTATGTAGGGCGGACGATAGCGCTTGCTTGTGCCACTAAGTTTCAGCATCAACCTCGGGAACCGAACAGTCTTCTCAGAGAGCCTTTCTCTTTTTTCTTCGATGGTTTCGTCCCGTAAGCTACGGCCGTGCGAGTAGCATACTCAAACAAATCCCTGACCCCTTCGCCCGTCTTTGCAGAGCACTCGAAGTATTTCCGCGCGCCGATTGTTCGTCCCACGGCTACACTTTCTTTCTGCGCCACAAGACGCTTTTGTACCATGTCGAGGGTCGTGATGGGTTGATCGAGTTGCAGGCCAACAAGTAGTGTCGGGGTTTTTGGGCAAAGCTCCATGGTCTCCCGGTACCACTTTCGTTCGACGTTCATCAACGAATACGGATCGTTGATAGCGAAACAGATGAGAACCACGTGTGCGTCCCGATACGATGCCCGTCGAAGGTCGTCGTAGCTTCCTTGAGCTCCAGCAGTATCCCGTAGAGCCACATGCATGTATTTGCCATCCAACTCAACGTTATCCACATGGTTATCGAAGGTAGTGGGAGTATATTCGTCAAGGAATACACCCTGGCAGAACCTTTTCAGGAGGCACGTTTTACCCACTCCTGAGTCACCGATAAGAACAATTTTGGCCGTGAAGACTGGCGCTTCTGGTACGGGTTCTGCTGTGGGACCGACAAGTTCAGCGGTAGTACGAGCCTGGCGTTGATCTTGTGTCCTCTGTTGAGTGACCATATGAAGACCCGTGGTCTTGGAGCGGTCTCCGAACTGTCCTCGCCTGCCCTCAGCTGCTGTGCTCTGGAGGTTCAGCTTGGATACGGCCGCGGCGGCGGCTTCTGTCGGGCCTATGCTCGAAGGTGCATCTGCCAATGACGCGCCATGTTGTTCGGGCATCTGGCCAGCATGCGCCGGACTCGATTCATACACTACCAGCGTCTCAAGCATTGTAGCGTAGGCATCTCTGTCGTTCTCGTTGCCGTCGGCCTCACAGAGATCGATCAGCAACACCAAAGAGGCGTCGACCCCAACAGTGTCCTGTAGCTTCCGACAGCCCTTGAGAGCTCGTCTCGCATGCAGCTGCGCGGCTGCTGTGTCATCTAGCTCCTTCATCACATTAGCAAGCAAAATGGAGTCTCTGAAGTACTCCAGATCTTTCGTGCCGCTAAGACGCTCAATGAGCGCTAATTTCTGCGATAGCACGTCCTGACACTCGATCCACCGTTGTTGTGAGTGGAAGATGTCACACAGACGTGTTACCACCAGCCTGAGGGTCTCGCTTTGCTGCCCGAGTGCGCTCCCAGGTCTGCCGATACCTGCCTGGCGTAGCCGGTTGAGGCAGTTCCGTAACGACCTTTCTGCCCCTGACGTATCACCGGCACGTAGCTTGGCCATGCCGCTCTCGTAAAGCAGTCGCACAATCTCGTCCTGCAGTTCATCGTCGGAGTCTGCATCTCCGTCCCCTTCGAAGACTGGAACGTCGGCCACTGATTGGGGTGGCGGATAATGGACAGCAGAGTCTTCTCCGTATTCACAGACAGTCTGAGATTCCATCCATCTCTGCATGGCAAGGCTCTGTTCTGCTGGGAAATAGTCTGCAAGATCCGACTTCGCGTCGTCGTCGAGCCTCCGCGCCGTCATGACTGTCGTAGCCGAAGAGATCGTACTAGCGGCAGAGCGGACGCAGTCTCGCAGATTGCTCATAGCTGCAACTTGCTGTTGCACATCATCTTGAGGCGTACCGGGAGTGCCTCGTAAGCCGACGATCCGTTGGTTTAGGCCCACAGCGATTCGGCGGACATCGTCCTGGAGCTGGCTCAGACTGGGCAGTACTTTGTCTTCTGCCGATTTGCTATAAGACATCTGGTTGACAAGGATGATTGTTTGCATAGAGAGCTGCAGGCCATCCCGGTATGAGTGGATGTGCAGACGAAACCGGGTGATTCGTTCTTCGGCACGTTTGAGTCGAAGTTGCTTCCGATGCTCGTCGAGGAAGCTGGCGTCCTTGTTGATCTCGATCAATAAGTTTTGCAACTCTCTCATGACATCTTTGCTGTCTTGTATCGAGCGTGCGACATTGTCCCACAGAGCGCCAACATGCCCCGTCGTGCCACTTTGTTCGGCTGTGATGTGCTCAAAAGCATTACGCATCGACTCCAAGACCCTGTTCAGGCTCTCGAGGTCTCTGTGGAGGTCGGAGAGGGTTTTATTCGCAAGGGATGAGCCATCGTGGAACTTCTTGAGTTCGCTTGCGACGAAACCCGTCACTTGGAGCAGAGCAAGTACGCCGGTTGCAATGCTCAGCGGATCTGGCATGTTGGTTACATCAGTGGTTAGGCATACGGTTTGGTCAAAAACTTTCAAGCTGTGCAAGGCTGAGAACGCGAGGTCGAAATTGGTAGATAAGACATCTCTGCTGAGCCACCATCGACCCCACTCAACGTGCATGAGCAAGGCTGTATCGACATACAAATCTTAGACAGGGTTTGAAGACGTTACCGTATAGCTCTGTCGAATTTATAATTTACGATCAGAGTTTATAGCTTCCGCCACCCTGCCCCCCACCACTCCCAGCCTTCACCTCTCTCCCCTCCACATCTCTCACATCGCCCTTCTGTCCGATAACCTTCACACCACCCTTCTTGAGATCACCCAACATCTCTTTCTTCTTCTCCCTCTTTCCCCCCTCCTTCTCTCCTTCATTCGTACCAGCCTTCCGGATTCTCTCCTTCTCCCTTCTTCGCCTCCTCTTCCGCTCCTCACGACTCATCTCCTCACGACCAGCAGGCAGGCCAGATTTGTCAACAACCTCCTCTCGTACGCCTTTAGCTCCTTCTCCAGCCTTATACACCTCCTGGGGCGCCAATTGACTAGCTCCTGCTACTTCACCACCGGCGCTTGGCCGAGCGTCTTCCATGCTGATAGCTGGCGCATCCACCCTGATGTCGAGTTGCGGCACTGCTTGCTTGGGCCTAAAGTGCCAGGAGCTAAGACTGTCGAGATCAGCAGAGATCTTCTTCCACATGGCCTCAATTTCCCTTTCCTCCTTCTTCGTCTTCTCATCCTTGGCATCGACAAAGTTCGGGTCAGTGCGGCGCAGATGCTCCTCTTCGTACTCTTCGGCCAGACCTTTCTTGCTTTTGCTGTCGTCCAGCTGGAAGTCCAGTCTGCCCCGCCTGGCTGCAGAGCCTGTGGCAAGGTCGTCTGGTCGTCGTCGAATGATATCTTGGAAGTCGTGCGCGAGGATACGGCGCTTGATGAGCTCTTCGATGCTCTCGCTGACTTCGGCCGTGATCACGGGTACCGGCTTGCCGGTGCGCTCAAAGTCTAGATCTTCTTCGAGAAGAGAGTTGAGGGGTCGATCGGCTGCGCGAGCCTCGCCAGATAATGTCCATTCACGTTTTGCTACGTTTGCAGCTTCGAGCTTGCGAATCTCTTCAGCTAGAGCAGCCTTCTTGCGCTCGTAGGCAGAGCGTCGAGATCTTGGGTCGGATGGATCAAGCTTTTCCGGCGCCTCTTCTTCTTCCTGTTCGGATTCATCATCTTCGAACAGATCGCGGTGGACCGCTGCCATTGTTCGCTCAACATCCTCCTCAGCAGCTTCATCGCCTCCGCCATTCTGCGCCGGCGCTGGGAAGTTATGAGGGTTCGGCCGTCCTTTCTTATTTTTCCGCTTCTTCTGTGCTGGTGAAGCGAAAAAGTCCTTGTACATGATGTCGTTGGTGTTCGACAGACCACCCATCGCATCCAACTCACCAGCATCGACGTCTTCTTCATCTTCGCTTGATGCATCTGGGTCGCCGAACGTAGGCCCTTCGTCGTCATCATCTTCGTCGTCCTGACCGTCTGCTGCAGCTCCATGGGCACCAGCTGTCTGCGCAACTGGGTCCGCATCCCAGTCAATGTCTTCTTCGTCGCTCGCTGCTCCGTCGTCGTCGCCTCGCGCATCTTGCTGTTCTAGAAAGTCCGATTTGCGGTTGAAGTCGTCAATGGAGAAGAAGCCATCGTTCAGCCCGAACTTGTCGGCCACGAATTCCTCTGCCGGCTCGTCATTCCCAATTTCCGCTCCTTCGATATCCATATCGATGTCGTCGTCGTCCAGGCCTTGATCATGGTAATCATCAACGCCATCCATGTCCAAATCATGGTCCTCGCCTTCAGCATCCTCGCCATCGACGTCCGCACCCTCTACTTCATAATCCACGCCCTCCTCACCCAAGCTATCGTCGTCCGCAGAATCGTAAACCTCCTCTTCCTCGACCTCATCGTGCCCATTGATTCCTGCCGACCGGTCCAACTCTGCCACTTCTACTCCCCTCTCTGCTTCGACAGCCACAGCATCAATGACCCGCCTCGCCTGCTCCCATACCTGCTCCACACTGAAGCCATCTGTGTGAATCTGCTTTAGCCGGAGCACGTCCTCGTCCAGCAGCTTCTCTCCCCGCTTTCTCTTCTTTCGCACTTCCTGTTGGCGCTGCTGTTGCGTCTTACTGACATCCTGCGCCAGAGGGTCAAGCGCATGCTTCAGGTAGGCGAGTGTGTCTGTGTAGAGGGGCAGCGTGGGTTGCAGAAAGGTGTGCTGTGCATTTTGTAGCGTCGACGGCAGCGCGTTTGTATCCATGGCTGCGGCGGCCATGGCGTTGTGTGTTTGACGATGCTGTCGACAGCAAAATTCGAAGAGAAGTCACGATCTTAGATCTGATCCCGATAAGATAAGGTTTAACATTCACTTCGCCAAGCTTTGAGCTTTCTTTCGACTCCACCTCGCAAAACACTCGGAACCTGGACTCCAGCACAACGGAATGGTGCCGCATCTCAACTACATGCGAGGGGAAAGACCAATAGCATATAGACTCTCCAGCTCCATGAGCACAAGATAAGTCCGCATCTCCTGCGCCATGGCATTAGACAGCTCCTGGTCCATCTCTGATTCCTTCGCTCGACTCGTCCTCTATCTCCTCATCTTCCTCCTCATCTTCGGCTACATCACGTCAACCCAAGCAACCCATGGCAACATCCCCGGTCCCGTCCTCGCAGGTTTCACAGACCTCTGGCGCTTCTTCGTCGTCCGCTCACGAAAATCTCATGAGACTTACCTCGCTCTGCATAAGAAGCACGGCGATCTGGTTCGCATCGGACCCAACTGTATCAGTATCTGCAAACCGGACCTCATCCCGGCCATTTATGGCATCGGAAAGGGCTATGTAAAGTCCAGCTTCTACGAAGTATGGCAGAACGTTGTCAACGGGAAGCGGGTGGCGAGTATGGTGTTCACGACGGACGAAGCCCAGCACGCGGCGATGAAGAAACCCATTGCGGCGGCTTACTCGTTGTCGACGTTGAAGGAGTTTGAGCCGTTGATCGACTCCACGACTGCGGTTTTTCTACATCGACTGGACGAACTCTTCGCTGGGACCGGCAAGACTTGTGATCTCGGCACGTGGCTGCAATGGTACGCCTTCGATGTGATTGGCGAATTGACCTTTTCTAAACGACTGGGCTTCCTGGAAAAGGGCGAAGACGTAGAAAGCATCTGCCACTCCGTCGGCGCGAACTTCGACCGCTGTTCCGTCCTTGGCCAGATGCCGTGGCTCGACCTCCTCACCTACAAGAACCCCATCTACCTCAAATACTTCGCCAAACCCGTCTCCAACCCCGTAATAGGCTTTGGCCAACGGCGACTCGAAGAACGACTCAACGAGACCGAGACCGCCGCACCGGCTATCACCATCTCCGACCCAGCACTGCGCGAAAATGTCCTCCACGGCACTCTCCCCAGCAAGCCCGACTTCCTCTCCCGCTTCCTCACCGTCCGCGCCGAAGAACCAGATACCGTCACCGACTCCCGCCTGCTCGCGTACTTATTCATGAACATCAACGCCGGCAGCGACACCATCGCCTCCGTGCTGCGAGCAGTGTTCTACTATCTCCTCAAACACCCCTCCACTCTCGCCATCCTCACAACAGAACTCCTCGACGCCGAGAAAGCCGGCACCCTAACTACCCCCCTCCCGACCTGGACCGAATGCCAATCCCTCCCCTACCTCACCGCCGTAATCAAAGAGTCCCTCCGCCTCAACCCCGCCCTCGCACTCCCGCTCGAACGTATAGTTCCCCATGGTCCCGGGTTACGGATTGGGTTCCACGACTTCCCACCCGGCACTATCGTTGGGATAAATCCCTGGGTGCTCCATCGCGACCCTCGGATCTTCGGAAATGACGCTGAGGCCTGGCGGCCGGAGAGGTGGTTAGAGGCGGATGAGGAAGGGGTGAAGTACATGGAGCACCATTTACTCACCTTTGGAGCGGGAAAGCGGACGTGTTTGGGAAGGAATATTGCGATGATGGAGCTGACGAAGTTGGTTCCTGCTTTGGTTCTGCGGTACGAGATGAGGCTGGCGGAGCCGGAGAAGGACTGGCGGATACTCAACTCGTGGGTGGTGAAGCAGGAAGGACTGAATGTGCTGCTTGAGCGGCGGAAATAAGTGGTGTGATGGCTGTGCATTGCTTCACACTCTCTAGCGATGTCCTGTAAACCCTTCCAATGCTGTCTATGATACATAAATCGTTCGTCAGATCCCCTCCCATCCCATGACACATAAAGCCGGAATAAATTGTAAAGTGATGATCACGCCAATGCTATGCTCTGTCTTGATGCTGTATGCACAAAGCTTGGATGCCATCTACAAGGGCCAAAATTGCCGAGAATCGAAAAATGCAAGTCGGTCGGGTCGGTGAGGGTGGTGACGCGAGGTATCAAAGATGCTAGAAAGCTCCAATCGAAAAGGGTTGGGTACGTTGGTTGCGAAGTGCGTAGGCTTTGAGTTCAAAGATGTGTGCCGTCTTTCACTCGGTGCTGTCGTAGTAGAGCGCTGTTTCCGAGAGATCGTGTTGAGCGCGGATTGGCGTCGTCGTTGATGTGGATGTACGCCCTTGTTGATCAGCGTCGCTGGCCATTGCTCCGGACTGCAAGGGCGACTCAAAGCTTTCCCAACAGTTCTCAGAGTTTGTACCGAATTGGGAGCCAGCTGAGTTGCTCTGAACAACGTACCAGTTAGGGTGGGAGGCTTCTGGTGTAAGATCCCAGTCGGGATTTTGAACGTAGTCAGTGAGAGGTTGAGCAGCGCTATCTCCAACATAGTGTTGTCGAGAAGGAAAGTGGTGTAGCGAAAGCAGTAACGGGTCTGCACGGTAAGCAGCATGATCTGCGAAAGTCATGCGCATGTCTTGTGCGCTGCTCTCCGGGTAGACGTTCGAATCCAGGGAGAGATTGCGCCTCATTGCCGACGATGTCATCGCTTCATATCCTGTATGTATCTGCGCCTGCGAATCTTCTTCATTGGTAGACACGCTGCAAGGTGCAGCAGCTGCGTGCCCAGTCCCAGCGGAGCTTGCATCCGGGAACCGTGCCTTCGACATCAGATGCTCAATGAATTCTCCTGGATTCTTGACGCCCTTCTGGTAGGAGTCCATATGGGCACAGCATCCGTATTGAAGCTCATCAGCGCAATTGATGCAAACATCGTCGTCCCACCGGAGATTGATCAAATCATTGCGAGTCCAACCCCGTCGGGCGCAGGCATGTTCGACAGCAGCCCTGATAGCAGGGTCGGTTTGCAGCATGAGGCCTACGAGACGTTTCCAAAGTTCGGGAAGGGGGTTGTCATCTTGTCTTTGGTGTTTCAGGATGCACGAGATCCAAGTCCCCAGATCTCCATGTGGTTTCGTACAGTAAGGACAACCGTAGGCTTTCTTCAGAGGAATGATGATGTGACAGCCGGGAGAGAAAGCATGCGTCCAACACTCTGCTTCGCGATCACCAGTCACGCGACATTCTTTGCAGTGCCAACATTCCGAGCCTCCCTCGCATTTCTTTCGAATGTGCCTCCTAAGATCATAGTCCCTCGCGAAGGAAGTTGGACAGGATGTGCAGGAGAATCGTTCCTCTTGGGTTGGCTGTTGAGGTCTGCGCTGATTTGTGGCCGCAGTCGGAGGCATGCTCCATGTTTGACTGTAAAAGACCTTTTCACATGCGTAAAGTGCAACGATTTCAGCAGGCGATAACCGAATGAACTTCCAAAGATTAAGCGTAAGCTAGGATATACTGCCTATAAGTCAGGGCGAGGGGCCGTCTCTTATTCTCTCGTCGAGAACCAGAACAGTGCTGCGACAGGGGTATATGGCTCGGTAAGATGTTCCGTGAGCGCCACCGCCCGCAACGAAGCACTTCACGCGCTGTAAGTGACCTGGGTGTTCGCGGGAATAACGTGGAATAGTGGTTTAGAGTGGGCGAACGAGTCGTCTCTATGGAAGCGCTGGAAAGGACCCTCCTGGACCAAACGGAGGGTTTGAGTACATGCAAATCGACCGCCGTGTTTGAATATGTTTGTTACTTTGGGTGTCATCATCATGGATGGGCGAAGTTTAACAAGTTCAAGGTGAAGTTGAAATTGGCCGGTGTAGCAGTGCGCCGAACATCGATTCGATTCGTCCAGGTTACGGCCCGCCAGACTACCCAGCGCCACGGGCCATCGAGCCTTTCCCTTGGGATTCTGTTTGTCTGCCTTGACACGCTATTTCTGCAACCCACCTGCCCCCGTCCCACCTCAATTCTTTATTACAACGTACGATCTGGACTTCTGCTCCCCAACTCGGACCGCTGATCGATCCTCGTTATGTGCTGCAGCAATCCGACTACAGCGCTTTGGTAAATTGAAGGGGGATTTCGAGGTCATGCGCAATAAAAATAGGTACGGTTATTGTTTGACAGCCCGCCGACCGGCAGGGGTGTCAGGGCGTTGAAAACCTGACGAAATTTGTCTGCTAGATGCGTTCATCTCGTTCGGCTCGATCACGAGTGTATGTGCAAGTGACAACGCGTTATTCAATCCGCATCGCGCGAACCAAGATTCACAGAGCTGTCCCTCGATGGAAGCATCACAGGCATCCTCGGGTCCACAGCCGTGAAGTTGGATTGGCGTCGTCAGTGCTCAGACAGCGAACGGCAAGGCCAGATTTGTGGCGCCTGCGGAGGTTCCAAGGGCCAAGCTCTTTGGCAGGATCAGCCCTGCCGAAAACTTCGCTCAAGGACACGGACGGCAAAATCACAGAACCTTCTAGAAGTAGAGCTTCCCTGAGTGAGAGGGGGGGAGCGTTGACGAAGGTAGAGGGTAGGCCAAAAGGGCCAGACGCGTTTATCGGGGAGAGTTGCAAATGGCGGTGAATGCTATGCGTTGTCCAAAGATGAGGCTGCATCGTAGTGCTGGAGGGCCGGGTTGGATGAACCAACTGCGGCGCTGCAGCGCACTCGCCGCGCACAACCCCATGACCTGCAAGGCCCCTGAGAGTCTCCTCCTGGTTCCATGCCGAACACAGGTTATGCAAGCCTCAAGACCACTCGATTCGACTGCTACTACCCCCTTACCCTCTGTCCTCCAATCCGAACGCCGCCGACAACATGCCTGTGATGAGCTCACGCCATAGCTCCGTAATCGACGCAACGGCGACCAGATTCGACGTAGCCCGTAACGGACGGCCATCACTCCAGCAGTCTGCTGGACTGGCGAGGCATCTTCAAAGCCGGTCGATTTGAGGCTTACTAACATCGCTGCAGGCCTTGCTATGGTTGCCAGGAAGATCCAGATTGCTATAACCTCCCGGCAGCTCCGCCTCTCCCGTCATATGAAATAGCGTATGTCCCCTTCACCTCACACTCGATCTTGGTAGCTGATCGGAAAAGCAGTTGCTCGGTAACCGCAATCGTCGGTAGAGTGTTGTTGTCCTCGACCGTCCTCGCTTCTAGGATAGTGGCCTGGTTAAGGTGGGCGGGACTTTGAAGAGAACGCAGATTGACGGTGTACCATACAGGAGATCTCGGATAGAAGGACTTCCAGACGAAGGTGTTGACAGCGATAGGGAGATGCACCGCAGGCCGCTATGCCACTCGTAATACACCACTGCCCAGTCGACAGCAAGAAGTAATACGTTGTGTCCAACAAGCTCGTCGAAGCTCCTTGCTCTTTCTGGCCACACCGTCGTGTAGGCGCCAACATCGATAGCCGAGTTCTCCTTCCCATCGTAGAATGGATAATCGTTCACCCAAAGAACGATAGCAGGAAGATCAGGGCCATACCATAGCGTAAGCAATCCAGCGAATCCGACAGACCAAGCGAGGAAGCCGAAGAGGTGCTGGAGCTTGTGCTCGTGGACGAGGCTCGCGACCCTCCTTCACCGCTGGGATCAACAATCGACGGCAGTGGACCGGAAGAAGTAGGACGCGGCGCATACACGATGCTCGGAAGGCCAGAAATACCGCCGGTCTTTTGAGCGGAGCTGTGCTTGTCGCTCGATTCCTGCGAGCTTCCCTTCGCTGTTGACTGCAGACGGAACGTTGTACCGTGCACCACAGCACTTTGACCGCTGTAAGTGAATGTGCTCTTGCCCATGGAGACGATGGTGTGGCCAGACCGATCGATCGTACCAGTAACTGTCGTCCTCCATGTCGTGCCGTGAGCGAACGTCAGCTCCATTCGCGATCTGGTAGCTTTCGCTGGAGCAGACTGTTCACCAGACGCATCATTCGCTGTCAAGGAGGGCGCATCGCTTGGAGCCTCAAAACCGATCGTCGTACCGCCGACCACAACTCCATGACTCCCCAAGCTCAACGCCTCCCCACCGGCAGAGATGATAGAACGTCCAGGCTCATACGTCGTCTCCCCTCCAACAACAATTCCGCCAGAATACGCAGTAAACGTCTCACCACCCACCGTGACCTTAGCAGTAGGTCTGCCTTCCGTCTGCGCCTCGCTCAAGACAGAAAGTGCATTCGGCGGTTCCGGGTCGGTCGGAGGAGGCGTTGGAAGCACACCGACCACCAGAGTCTTCGAGCCGAGTGACACGAATGTGCCGCCGATTCGTGTCTTCTCGCCTTGCGAGAGTATGTGTGTGCCCAACGAGACGGCGTCACCCTCTGATCCGGCTGAGAGGAGCTGGGAGCCGACAAAGACTTTGCTGTTGGCCAGTGCTGTCGTTGGGATGTTGAAGATGGTTGTTGCTTGTGCTTGCGTGCTTGCGCCATACGCACTCAGCGGTGCTGTAATAGGGTCGACTGGATCGACTGGATTTACGGAGCTCGCATGGTCGGCATCGCTGGCGCCGCCGGTTGGATCAGCTGGTGAATCGAGTGGTGGCACAGGCTTGGGATATGTTTTCTCAGTGCTCCCGGAAGTGTTGGGTACATGTAGCTTTGTACCGTGCTTTTCTTGTGATGTTGCTTCAGGCCTGGAAGAAACATGCGGCTCAATCGCAGAGTCAGTAGGATCAGCGGCTCGGGACCTGCTCTCCTTCGGTATTATAACGCCTCTTGTGGTCTCCAGCTCAGGCGCCGGCGTCTGCGTCCCTCCCAAACTACCCTCCGACCCCATCCCCGGCTCCGCCGCCGTCGCGCTCCTCTCCACTCCCCTCGACATCGTCGGCACAACTTCCACCTCCGCCTTGGGCAAAGCAGTCGGCGGATCCACAATCCCAAACGCCCCCGTCACACACTTGCTCCACTCCCTCTCCATCCCAAAAAACTCCCTCGGATAAACCAACCAAGGCCGATACGCCGCCTGCGTAACCGTCTGACACGCCGGGTCACTCTGGTGATTAAAGCACAAATCCTGACTGATCCACGCGTCCCAGGGGACCGGGTTCGGCGCGAGGTCCGCGAAATTGAAGGGCCAGGGTGCGGAGTCGGCGATGGGCATGGCGGCTGCGTGGCCGCGGTAGGAGGAGAGGGAGGCAGAGGGGAGGGGGAGGATACCGGCGGGGAGCGGGGTACCGCAGTAGGAGCCGGCGGTAGCGAGAGCGGTGACACCAGCGTAGGAGCGGTAGGCGGAGCCGGAGGTGAGGGTGTGGCCGGAGTACAGGAGTGTTTCGGGGGTGGAGAGGTTGGAGGGGTGAGTGGGGGTTGCGATGCGGTCTGTCTCTGTTCGTTAGTCGCAGCATGATGAGTGTGTGGAAGGGCAGACTTACAGTCGCTCCCACAAAAATCCCCAGTCATAGAAACAGGCCAATACAACAACTTGACCGACGGTACGAAGAGCGCACAAGCATCACAAGCATCCCCAGGCTCCGGGTAATAGCAAGGCGGCTTTGATCTCGTAAATCCATCCGCAGTCCAAGCACTGAACAACGACGCACAATTCTTATCATCAATCGTACAACTCGGCGTCGGAGCCGGGCTCGCGCACGTCACAGTCTCTTGCGTGTGCACTGACACGCCGGTCGTCGTAACAGTAGCGGCCGGAATACCGCTCGGCGGGAACTCGTAGGTGATCGTTGTGAGCGTGATGGTCTGGAAAGGGTAGGTGATATCGCTCTCCGTCGAGTAAGATGTGCGCCAGCCGCCGTTGGCGACTGCTCGTGGGTGGCCATCGCAGAGCTTGAACGTCTCGTACTCGGTGTAGGTCCAGTGGTCGGATAGAGTGTATGTTGAGTACGGAATGGTGGTCTTCGGGCATGTGGTTGACCAGGCGGAGTAAGAATCCCAATCATTCCAGCATTTCACCGCATCGTCGTAGTTGGAGGCCGTCAAGGTTGCGTTCGAGTTCGATCGCTGTGGAGCATTCGTCCGGCTGACATTGAGCAGTCGGTATGGCCCAGACTCGGCCGAACGGGTAGTATCAGGTATCTTCGTGCAACTCGTCAGATGACTCGAGAAGCCAATGAAAAGCAAAGAACACGCAAGAGCGAACGACAGTACAAACATCGCAGAACAACCAAAGAAGACACAAACGAAAAGTAACACAGAGCGAAGAAGTCGCCTTCGAGCAACCGCCTCCTCTTGAACCGCAGAGCCAGCGAGCCATTGAAACACCCCAACCAAGCCGCACCGTCATGCTGGGACATCGTACTATTCAAAGCAGGCGAAAGTGCAGTTCGAGAGTGCGCGAGGTTGCTGGGCGGCTATCGTATGGCTTCCAGTTGCAGGTCGGCGCGTAGCCAGATTTTCGAGCGGCAAAGCAGCGCAGCGCTTCCAGAGCCTTCTATGTTGACGTTCTGGTTCATCCGACGGACTCGAAGTACCGAAGAGTGCTCTTATGTGTTGTTGCCCGTCGAGAGAGCGAAGTCGCACGTGGATGAGCCAAAGCTGTAACCCGGGAACCGGATATCCGCTCGAACATGAAAAGACATGTAACCAGAAGCCAGCCGAATGCCCAAAGGCCTGCGAAAACTAAGGGATAACTTCATATATACCACGCTACCGATTAGCCTACACGTAAATGGTAGCAACACTGAGGTGATCATGGCAGTCAAGAGCTGCCGCGCTTTCCGTATCCCAACAAGAACAAAGTAAAACACTGAACGAGCTGGTATGCTGTTCGCTCGCTTCCTCGTTCAAACGCCTAAGCACCGTGGTACTCATAGACCAGCTTGCGACATCACAAGTGATCACTTCCACCCACACCGCATGCGCCGATCCAAATGCAGAGCAACATGACCTTTCCCGTTTCTTCCTCCCCACAACGACGTGCACCACATCAATCCATCCCATCAAGATTGAAGCTCAGATTGCATTCGAACTGCAACAAACTCACCCGCGAAGCTGTTAAAGTCGAATGCGGGTGCTTGTCCACCCGCCCACTGGTAAAACTCTGCTCCAAGTGCTCGATCCTCAGCGGTCCCGTCGTGACATTTCCAGCAAGGCCAGACATCTTCTAGAAATTCTGTGCAATGCCCGAATTGCCCTGCTGGTAGGCGCCGCCTGGGTTGATCCTCGTGTTACGCCGAGCCGAGACGTCTCTAACGACAGGCATGCCGGCGTCTGGTCCGCCGCCGTACGAGCCATCGCCGTAAGGGCCGTGTTGGCCATAGCCGTAGCCAGCTTGCGGGTAGTCGTAGGCTTGGCCGATGTTGGGGACGGGTGGAGCGTCGTCGGAATGCTCTGAGCGCCCACCCGCTGAATAGGCGGATGAGGCATTAGAGGGACCGCGACGGATGCCACCTGCGCCTGCTCCTGCGGCTGGCGCGACGCCGAGTGCGCCGAGGTCATCGCTGCCCATGGTATCTCTGTTGTTCATGATCGGATCACTGCTGTGGCCGTCAGAGTAATGGCCCGGTGAGTTCGGGCTGGGGCCGCCATACGCATTGCTGCCCGAGTCGGAGAGCTGCTGGGTGTGGCCGCCTGATAATGTCGTCGAGGCTTTTCGGTTCGAGGCAGTCGCTGCTCCCCACCCTCTGTAGCCGCTGCTGTGGTCTTCCGCCATCTGCGCGCCGCCCACTTCCGAGCCAACTGCGGGTAATGTAGGGTCGCCGTTCGGGTTATAGCTGTAGTCTTCAACCTCCTTGCGCCTCTGGTCCGCGGACTCCTTCTTTTGCTTTCGTTTCCGCCATAAGAAGATACCGAGACCGACTAGAATCGCGACAACCACAATCGGGATGACCACCGCGATGGCAGTGATGCCGGTCTTGCCTAGACCGCCTGAGTCGCCCGAGCCGCCACCGTTTCCTGATAGCGCAGCGGCGGACGAGCTCGCCGACGTAGTAGCAGCGCCACCTCCATTCGTCTGTGGCGTACCGGTCGTGTGTGTGATCACGACAACTTCAGGCGGCTGAGTCTGTCCATTTGCGTTGGTTTCTGTCGAGACGGTGGTAAAGCGCGTCTGAACGATAGTAGTGGGTGGTTCTGAAGAAGCGACCTGTGTGGATGTGGTAGTCCGTGTCGTGCTCGGCTCGATGGTGCGTGTGCTAGTGGGACTCAGCGACGTCGTGCTCTGCGGCGGCGGTGGAGTCGATGAATCTGGCGGCGGTGTTGTGAAGGTCGAGGAGATCACGACGGGGGCGGAGCTGGGCGTAGTGTCGACGGGCGTGGACGAGACTGCGCTCGACAGGTCAGCTACGCTGGTGCTCATGGTGCGCGAGGGCGGCAGTAATATCGCTGCGCGTTATATGGCAGAAAACAAGAATATCAGAAGTAAAAGAAGGGCATACCGGCCACTGAGGTAGAGTTGCTCATGGCGAGGAAGAATGGAGTGCGTCGGGCAGGAGGCGCGACTGGCCAGACTCGCTAATTTAGTATCGGGAGACACTCGGGGTCTGCCGCCGCGGCATAGGCGGGTGGGATGGGGGTGGTGTCGCTGTGCTCGTCCGCTGTCGAGTCGCAATTGCGCGTGCAAAGTCGCACGAGAGGAGCTGGTAACCGGGAGGAGGGCGGCAGCAGCTGGGTCAGCGCTGCGACGAGGCGGTGGTGCTATTGAAACAGCCCTTCCCGCCAAGCCCCTGTCTTTGTCTCCTTTCCGCGTTTCGGAGATGCGGCCGTCGTATGGGCGCGCGCGGCTAAAAGGTATGGACAACAACCATGCAAGAATCAAGTCTGGCAGAACGAAGATGAAACACAAAAGAGAGGTGCAGTGTACAGTGGTGGTGGTGGAGGAGGGATGGTGGTGGTGAGAGGGAAGAGAGTCAGCAGCAAGATCCAACACGACCTGACCTCTCTTCGTCTCCAGCAAGGCTGTGGCCCGCCAGGCTTTCGACCACCAACGCACGATCCAGCTTCTAATCAACCCTCATCAGCCAGGGCCGTTAACAAAAGCAGAAGCTAAACCGCTATCGTCGGCCCCTAAACCCGCCAAAGGCCTGCCAGGTCTGCCAATCTATTAAGATCACCACGCGTGGCGCCATGCCTCGCATCGGTTGCTACAGCGAGTTGTCCTTCTCACGTGTCTGTATACGGCGTCTTGCCATCCTCAACGACGAGATACACGACCATTCTCAAGCAAAATCATGATCTCACGCTACATCTCCCACAGCTGCGAATACAAATATAGCTATACCATTCCGGAAGGTCGCAGCTCGCAGCTGAAGATGTAACCTGCAAGTCACAATCCACCAATCAGTGAGCGGCAGCAGTAGGCATGCCGGCCAATACGAGAGCTGACGAAGCTCACAAGCTTCAGTGTTGCAGCGGAGAAGCAGCGGAGGGGCCGCTTACCATTTAGATGACAGTGTGAAGATGATGGACGGGCGATAATGCTTTTGTGGCCTCCAGCCAAACATCAACTTTTCGAACGTATCTACCCTGAAGAAAAACCAGCTGCGAAAAGGCCGGCCGGTCGTTGAAGCCCTCTGCCCTGCCCTTCGCAACGCTGTTTGAAGAAAATCCACCCTTCGCTCGTGAAAGTCGTAAAAAGCACCTGTATCCAAGTGCTATCTAATGCGGCAGAGACGCCACGCCTAGACGTGCATCCTGCCGTCCCGCTTAGTAGTGATAACCGTCGATCTAGTTATACCACCACTTCATTCCCGTCAACCGCCCCTCACTCAACGGCGCAAACTTCTGGAACAAGCTCGGCGTCAAGTCCAGCCCACCGTCCGCGCAGCCCGGGCAGGTATCCATGATCTTGGCCGTCGCGGTCGTGCCGCCGTAGCTGATGGTGATGGACTTGCCGCACAGCGGGTTCTCGTTCGGGTTGCCGCTCGGAGGCAGCTTGGCCGTCATCATGTTCTCCGCGAGCGCGACGATGGCGTCGCTGTCGGTGTTGGTGACGCCGCAGGAGCCCATGCCGGGGGTGTAGTAGGTCACGTCGCCGCCGTAGGTCTGACCAGATGGTGCGGAGCCGCCACCATTGCTGGGGCTGGAGGATGGCTTAGGTGCTGGAGAGGAGGCTGGCGGTGGCGGTGGTGGAGATGGAGTGCTTGGGGGTGGTGGGGGAGCCTCGTAGGTGCTCGTTGGGGTTGGCGCAACGTGCGTCGTGGTTGGCGAGGTTGGCGAAGATGGCGAAGATGAGGAAGATGGCGAAGATGAGGAAGATGGCGAAGATGGCGAAGATGGCACCGGCGCAGGCTCGGTTGGCTGCTCAGATGGGGCTGGCACGGTGACGGTGGACTTGATATGCGAAGTCGTCTTTGGCTTGTGTGGGCTGTGAGGGTTGTGGCCGTGGCCGTGCTTGCCGTGGGGTCCTCCATGTCCGTATGGGGCAGGTGCTTCAGCACCGTCAACTGGCGCAACTGGAGGAGTCTCGCCAGGGTTGAGCCAGACCGTCTTGGTGACATCGACGGTCACAACCTCCTCCTCGATCTTAGTCTCCCAAACGATGTCACGCTTGTTCTGCTGCATCGGGATGGCGACGGCCATGGACACGAGTGCGCCCACGGCGAAAATGTTCTTGGCAATCATTTTCGGGGTTGGTGAAAATGGGCGTGTTTCGAGAGTATTGCTAAGATACTTATCGTTTCCTGGATTGGAAGGATCCGAAGGAATGTGCTGTCTTGCAGACGTGGAAGATAACGAGTGAATGCACGAAGTCTCTGCGTGCGAAGGTGTAAGATCTCTCGATCAACGAGTGTAGGAGAGGTCGAATGTAATGTAAATGAATGTGTTGAGTGCGTGAGTCTGGGACGAGCAAACGCGGGTGGACCTCAAGCCTGTGAAGCGTGCAGAAGAGGAAGAAAGCCTTTGAGGAATGCGGGAGAGGGGAGGCCTACTAATACCGGTGCCACGACTCGCACAAGAAGAGGTCAGCTACCTCCTACAGTAGTTGGGAGAGACAACCTGGCTCGCTGACCGGCGAGCCCCATCGTGAACCGTCCAATGCCTGGTCATGGACCGCAGCAAAATTGAAGGCCGAGAGAAAAACGCACGCCCCTGTCGCAGATGCGCAGCCTCCACGCCAATCGCAATCGCGGACCGCGGTGGAAGTCTTCACGCACGGCAGCAGTAGGTTTCTGCAAGGCTTGATTCTCGATTCTGGCCATGCCACGTGGGTCGCACTATGCGAGGGGACCCGGTTGTTCGATGCAAGCAAGCAAGCAACCTCTTCCGTTTGCTGCCGCTGTTCTTTCACAATCGACAGGCGCAGGAACACGCACGTCGCTAAACAATTGCCCAACACACACACCGAGGAAGACAACGTGCGCTCGTTCCTATCCATGCCACCGTTTCACCTCTCTAGCTTCCGCCTCTCGATCCCGGAGATGCGGTCCTGGAGCGACCATTGGCTGTGTCCTCCAGGAACAGGATTAGCTTTTGGGGGGTGCCGAAGCCTGCCGTCTCTCCTCCGCTGGGGGCCAGCAACAACCAAATTCATTTCTACCGCTGGCAAGGCCATCCCATCACACTTCATGCATATACTTCAACTGTGGTTCGCCGCCTCTGCGCTCAACGAGACGTGTTTCCAGCTGGCACACTGTAGAGACTGCATCTGCTCCTCAGCACGCGCTAGCCCAGATCCACGTCAGTGGTGAAAAGTGGTTCACACTGCATGCTTGAAACCCGGTAGACGTGTCGAAAGATCATCGGATGGGATCTTGGTCTTGCAGCATGTCGTCTACCGCCGATGTTTCTGCGCGGTTTGACGGATTCGTGAGGCTGCCCTGCAGGTCGGTCAGTACTCCATTAAAGTCCACTGAACAGAGAAGGCCAGTATTGAAGTCCCCATTGTCTTCGGGGTATCGGATCGTATTCAACATGATCGCACCGCTGGTCGACATTCTCACTGAACTCTTCAAGGCATTCGGAGAGTCGCGGCTATTCAGAGTACAACACAGGGCTTCTTGTCGGCCGACATGGCGCTCAACTAGGGCTGTCCACCACCTCCGTTCTGCTAACATCGGGGCGAGTGCACTCAGCAGCTCATGCAAGACTTTAAGAGCCGACTTGAAGTGCTCTATACGCTTGCCGTCGAAAGGCTTGTTTGACAATCGCCATCAGGAGCAAACAGGCCGACCCTCGCATGGCAGACCGAAAGTCTCTCGCTACGACCCAGACAACCTTCGGTTCTACCAAGGCTCACTTCATTGCCAATATTCAACAGTCGACACGATGCCACGTGGAGCTATTTCAGGACTCATGCCTGTTTCTACTTATCATTGAGTCCATTACCATAGAAGCGACGAAGTATGTCTTCACTTCTGTGTTGGACCTACCGCATTCGGCGTTCTCTTCGCCAAAAGGAAATGGCGAATACCTGTTCGACAAGACACACGGTAGAATTGAGTGGATCATTGAAGCGGGTGCCGTCAGACGAGCAAGCCTGCAAGGTCTTCTATGGAGCTTTACTCCTGAGTATTGTCTTACGGCATCTGCACTTCGAATGATCACTGCCGCAAGGTGGTGTGGTGCTCACACCTACAACCATGTTGCCCTACATGGGGTATGCGGTTTCCATTGTCTTATCTTGGAACTGAATTTGAATTGGACGTGTCACCAATTGGTAGGTGGTCTCATTTTCTTCACAATTGCTGCTTCACGTCGCCACATTGCTCACATCCACTGCATCCACGTATTTAGCTCTTATATCTTCCTATGCATGACCCGTATTCACTTCCAGCCACCCTTTTCCAAGGCAGAGCTTTCAGAGCTTTCAGAGCTTTCAGAGCTTGACTTGTTACGTAAAGCTTCACTTCGTGCGACAGTGCATCTTGATTCACTGAGCACAGTAGCAAAACTTCACAAGGTAGGTCAGTCTTAATACTTGACAATCTACACTCATACCCTCTTCGACTTCGCTACGATACAACCGCAATGTCCTATCTCGGCATATCCGGATGCCATGCATTCGTGACAGGCGGACGTGGCGGCATTGGCTCTGCCATAGTCGAAGAACTGTTGGGTCTGTCCTAGGCACTGAAGCTTTGATGTCAAGCTGATATCTAGTCTTCAGCCGCTGGGTGCAAAGTTTCTGCCCACGACCTCAAGGCGGGTCCGAAATCGTCGAACGACCACCTTCTCCACCTACAAGGCGACATCTCCGATGAAAGCTCGATATCATCATGCATTAAGCAAGCAGTCGCCCATTTTGGACCGGTCAACATCTTGGCAGCCAACGCCGGCACTGGCAACGAGTCCAGTCACCCGAGTATCTGGGAGATTGAACTCGACGACTGGGAACACCTCTACCGCGTGAACGTGCGAGGCACCTTCCTTACCATCAAGCACTTCCTACTCGCCGCCAAACAACATCAAGAGACCCAAGGCAGCGATCTCGAGAATCTTGCTATCGTTGTGACTGGCAGCGAGTGCGGGAAATTCGGTCAAGCAGGCCATGCGGACTATTCTTCTGGCAAGGCGGGTCTGCAATACGGACTCGTCCCGACAGTCAAGAACGAGATTGTTAAATTGAACTCGAAGGCGAGGATCAATGCTGTTGCTCCAGGATGGGTTAACACAGAACTCATCGGCGACCGGCTGGATGACCCGAGGGAGCTGTATCTGGAGGCGCAAGGCACGGTGGCGCTGAAGAAGATCGCGCAGCCGGAGGATGTTGCGAGGACAGTGGCTTTTCTGGCGAGTCACCGGGCTGCTGGGCATATCACTGGTCAATGTTTGAGTGTCGATGGTGGCATGGAAGGGAGGATTATGTGGCGAGAGGAGGAAGTGTTGGGTTCGAAGGGCTCTACATCTACATCTCAACCTTCCACCATCCAGCAACAGTCAGTGGCGCCATCTATACCGCCTCAGGTGTCCTCCTCCAAGCCAAAACGAAAGCTCAAGATCGCCTGGTCCTTCGACTTCGACGCCGTATCAGGCTGGCTCGGCACAGGGGCCCACCCCAACAACTCCACCGCCGACTACAGCCAAGGCTACTTCAGCGCGCATCAAGGCGTACCCCGTCTGCTCAAAATGCTCCGCGGTCTCGGTATCGCTGACAAAGTCACCTGGTGCATCCCCGGCCACTCCATCGAGACCTTCCCCGACCAAACCAAGGCCATCGTCGACAGCGGAGCAGAAATCGCACTCCACGGCTACGCGCACGAAGCAGCCAGCCAGATGACTGCGGAGCAAGAACGCGACGTCCTCACCAAGTGCATCGGGCTCATCCAGAACCTCACTGGCAAGCGACCGCGAGGCTACCGAGCACCTCTCTACCTCCTCCAAGAACGCACCATCGCTCTCTTACAGGAGCACGACTTCCTCTGGGACTCCTCCCTCACGCACTACGACAGCACGCCCTACTTCCTCCCCCTTAACCCGGCGCCGATCGAACCAATCGACTTCACGCCTGAAGCCATAGCGGAGAGTTGGATGCACCCCTCGCCCAACTTCGCCTCGTTACCAAAGTCGAAAATGGTAGAGGTCCCGTGTAACTGGTACATGGAAGACGCCACCCCAATGCAATTCTACCCCAACAACCCCAACACGCAAGGCTACGTCGACGTGCGGGTGATCGAGCGGATGTGGATGGATCGGGTGGAGTGGCTAAGACGGGAGATGCGGGAGGAAGGGGAGGAGGGCGGGTTGAAGGTGTTGCCGATTGTGTGTCATCCGGATACGAGCGGGATGGCGCATATTATCGGTATGATTGAGAGGTTTTTGGGGTGGCTGCAGGGGTTGGGGGAGGAGGTGGAGTTTGTTACTTGTGCGGAGTTGGCGGAGGAGTTTAGGGCGATGGAGGGGGGTAGGTGAGTTGATTGTGGGATGATATGGTAATGGTTCTGGTTAGTGTGGAAGGGCAGGTATTTTACAGGTCTATATCTACAGTATGCAGCAGCTCTAATTACCGTCGGGCCACGGTATCGGTCATCTTCTGTCTCTCGCCAGCCATGACCTCTCCAATCTTGGCCAATTGCTCGTCCGACAGCTGCCTCTCCTCTGCCGCCTTCTGCCTCGCTCGCAACTCCGCCAGCTCCTGCAGCGGCGTCCGCATGGTCTTACCGAGCTGACTCCTGCGTTCCTCCCGCTGCGCCTCCGCCTCCAATTTCTGCTCGTATTCCCAAGTATGCCGTGTCCGGAACTTGCTGTACTTGTTTCGGAGCTCGTCGATCACTGAAGTCGGCATAGGCGGGTAAAGGAGGTATGGGCGGAAGGTGATCTCATCCACAGTGATACGCGGTGTATCATCGTCGTTCTCCTCCTCCGGCTGGTCTTCCGGCACTTCCGGCCAAGGTATGATAGTTTTCGCGCCAGGTATCGCCCTGAACTCCTTTCGAGGCTCTGCGCTTTTGTCGTAGTCCTCCCGCCGGGGCTCCAACTTGACCTTCTCCAGCCGGTCGATGATCACGTCTCGCAGTCTGCCATCCCTAGGATCCGGAAGCGGATACACCAACTTGACGTGCTCCGCTGGCACATGGCGAGGTTGCGGACTGACGCTCTTTTCCTGCTGGGTAGACCGCTTCGACCAGTCCGGCACCCAGATGTCCATCATGTTCAAGTCTTTGACAGCCACAGCCTGCCTCTCTTGGTCCACCTCCAGCACATGCCCTATCTTGCCTCTGTCCCTGCCGTACGTGATGACCACTCTATCTCCTTTATCCAAAGGTATCCATTTCCTGTCCTCCGGCTCTCGCTCTGGTTGTGCTGCGTCGAAGATGGAGACCGTCCCGAATTTCTCACCCAACTCGCCCACATCTCTTCGAGGGGCTAGGGGACCAGCGGCCCAGTCGATGTGCCGGTTGATACGCGCAGCTTTGATGTTCTGGTTGTTGGCGGAGATGGTTCGTCGTCGAGTGAATCTGCGCTCCCATCTCTCGGCCGCCGCAACTGCTTGTTTGCGTCCTTTCAATTTTCTGCTCGCCTGAGCCTCCAGCCGCTTCACCCTCTGTGCCACCTTCTCCATGCTGCAGAAAAGTTCAATGGTAGATTGAAGGGGTAATGATTGGGAGACTTGAGAAGTCGAGATGGAGGCCAAGCGTTCGGCAAAAAGTCGAGGCGAAGTTTAAAGACATATGGCCAAACCAGACATACAGTACTTTGATACTGCAACAACTCGACAACCTCACGACCACAAATCACCAAAACCGACAAACGCTTAGCGAATGAGTTTCACTGGCAATGCAAAGGTGGACAAATGTCTCTCAGGCATGTTTGGATGGCCGCAAGCCCCAATCTGTTGCATGGCGATCCTCAAGCAGACACTGCGCTGTCATGTTGCATCTTCTACGAGAAGGGACAAATTGCGCGACGGTATGCCTCGCATCGATGCAGACCCTAGTGCCATGCTAAAAGACGAGACTTGAGCAAGACGCCAGATCCTGTGGAGGTACGAGACAGTCATTCGGCGGCCACCGTGCGGTTCTAGGCCAAGGAAGAATTCGTGATGTTGCCTTAAGGTTTCCAGACGACCCATCTCACTGGCGTGGGTCGTCGTGTTGGCCACCATCTTTAGCTGCTGCGGGTGGTCATGGGACACAAGCTATGATACCCCTAAGCTTTTGGCAAGCGTTCCACCGTCAATGTGGCTATACGGAGGTGTACGACTCCATGAAGCTGGCTGTGACCTCTGAATTTCTCCGAGAAATTGGTACTCTGAGGTAAGGTATCTCAATTCAGCCGGGTCGACGGTCGCGTGGGGAGCTACTCTACTGGATGACAGAAGCTTGTTCAAACCGGATGCCTTTGACTATGGGGACCGTGATAACAAGCGCTGCTACTAGTCTTCATGGCCTGGTGCTTAGCTGGAGCAGGCCACAATGTAGCCCACAATCTGCTGGCGCCACCCCGCGGTTCTTGACAGAATCCACCACTGTTCGTACTGGTTGGAAAGTCAACCCACACCGAGCTACACTTGCCTTCTCGAAAAATGCCGTTGTATTAAGCGGCAGCGTGCAGCAGCTCGCAGCTCCAGGCTTTGCTAGCCGTCGCGTGGGAATTATCCAGATTCGATAGGCTACCTTATAACTCGGTAGACTCTACCCCGAAGGTTCCTCGTACACGTGCTGTTAGCGTTGTGCGTTCAGCATCCCAGGGCTCACGTGGTGCATGAACAGATGCAAACTCTTTTTGCTTCTCGAGATTCGCCATCCTCGTATTGGAATAATTAGATGGCATTTCCACTGTGGATTCGACTCGAGGCCATGCTACTGATTGGCTAGACCAAAGCGGTGGATATATGGTAGGATGCACTAGCTGGACGGATAAATGTGGACACGTGCCCAGAGAATTTCTCCGTGTCCCGCAACCCTCCACATTGCCCCCTCAAGCCCCTCCACCTCCACACCCGCAGCGAAGCATGGCCGGGTAGCTTGGGTTCAGCTTTATCTTCCCACGCCCCCCCTCGTCCACTTCCCTTCCCTACTGCTGTATCATTTGCCATACCACGTTTCTTTCGAGAGCCAGCACGTCGGTCACCATGTCGGACAACAAAGATCTCGAGTCCACGGCGGTGCAGCGCGACAACATGTCCGAGGAGCACGATGCCGTCTACGAGGAGAAGGCTGGCGTGGCCGACTACAAGGCCGATGCCATTGAGGCCGAGAATGCGGAGCATAACATGACGGTCATCGAGGCCGTCAAGGAGTACCCCATGGCCTCCTTATGGGCGTTTGTCTTCTCTTGCACGATTGTAAGCTGCTTCCTTGTCGACGACGAGTAACAGCTAATGCTTGGCAGATCATGGAGTCGTACTGTGTCTTCCTGATTGGATCTTTCATGGCTCTGCCCGCCTTCTACAACCGCTTCGGCATCAACTGCGACGCCAATGGTGAACACTGTACCGTCGCGGCCAAGTGGCAGTCTTCGCTCCAGGTGTCTGGCCAGCTCGGTGCTCTCATTGGCGTTATGATCGCCGGTCCGATCACCAGCAAGATCGGCTACCGATGGGCCTTCATCGGCGGCCTCATGCTGCTGAACGTCTTCATCTTCGCCTTCTACTTTGCGGAGTCCATGCCGGTCATCTTCGCCTCTCAGATTCTCGAGGGCATTCCGTGGGGTATCTTCATTGCCAACGCCCCGGCCTACTGCAGTGAGATTGTGCCGATCCAGCTGCGAGCACCCGCGACGCAGATGCTGCAGATGTTCTGGGCCATTGGCAGCATCATCGTCGGCGCCGTCACATATGTGTACAGCGACACTCCCGGAAAGGAGGCCTACAAGTATGTGCCAATACCTATCACAAGTTGAGTACTCGATTGACACTCCGTGCAGGATCCCCATCGCCCTCCAGTGGATGTTCCCCACCCCCCTGGCCATTCTCATCTTCATCGCACCCGAGAGTCCCTGGTGGCTTGTGCGCAAGGGCAAGTTCGACAAAGCCGCCAAGTCCGTCGAGCGTCTCGGACGCAAGTCGAAGACCAACACGACCGAGACTGTTGCTATGATGCGCCGTGTCATCGAGATGGAGAAGTCGTCCCACCGTCCCAGCCATCTCGAACTGTTCAAGGGCACCGACCTCCGCCGCACGCTCATCGTCTGTGGTGTCTACGCTGCGCAGAATTTGACTGGCAACCTTATTGCAAACCAGGCCGTCTACTTCTTCAAGCGTAGGTCTCCGCTGTCATTGTCCTCAGTTTGTTCGACTGCTAATAATGTGTAGAGGCTGGTATCGAAACCGAACTCGCCTTCGGTCTGGGTCTCATCACGTCCGCTCTCCAGATGATCTTTGTCATGCTCTCCTGGATCCTGACCACGTACTTCGGTCGACGTCCGATCTACCTCTGGGGTTCGGCAGCCAACACCATCCTTCTGATCGCTCTCGGTGTCGCCGGCTCGGTCCCCAACACCACTTCGGCGAAGCTGGCGCAGGCGTCCCTCGGTCTCATCGTCTCCGTCCTCTTCACGCTGGGTCCGGCGCCCGCCTCGTGGGTCATCATTGGTGAAACGTCGGCCATTCGTCTCAGGCCGCTCACCACCGGTGCTGGTCGTGCGGCGTACTACATTGTCGAGTTCCCTTGCATCTTCCGTAAGCAACCCATCATCACACCTCCTTCGATGAACAGCACTAACAACCTCCACAGTCGCCTCCTACATGCTCAACCCCGACCAAGCCAACCTGCGCGGCAAGTGCGGCTACGTCTGGGGCGCCACCGGCTTCCTCTGCCTGGTCACGGCCTACTACCAGCTGCCGGAGATGAAGAACCGGTCGTACCGTGAGATCGACATTCTCTTCAAGCGCAAGGTGCCGGCCCGCAAGTGGACCAAGACGGAGGTCGACATCAACGATGACGAGTAGATGTTGGCGGATTCTTTAAGTGGCTGTCAGGCCACTGCTGTTGAGTTATTATCAGGATGTCCAAAAGGAAGTTGAGGGTCAAGAAACATGTCTCAGATCGACGTTGTAGTGGTCGGAGATTTACGTACCTATCTCGAGAGAACAACTGATACTTGATCCTGTCACTTTCGATTGAATCCTGTTACTTCGCGGTCGTCATCGCTGTGATATTTCTCGTTGGTGTTGGCATTTTGTGGTGTATCATGCTGTTCGCTCTTGGGGCTTCAAGCGGGCCAGTCTTGAGCATGCTGCTGACCACCGTGAGACTATCATCCCTACTACCCAGCGAGTACTTACTTCATGAGGCTCTACGGAATAGAGAGATTTACTGTTGCTCACGACGGGTGGGATGTTTACATGGCTTCCCACGGTCCGTCTTCGAGCATTTGCCTCTTTTCCACGGAATTCTGACGCCTGAACAGAATAGCATCTGCTCAGCTCTGAGCAACATGGCGTTTGAGATGAAAAACATGGCATGGAGTTCGGTGTCAATACGCCACTGTTAGATCTCTTCGATCGTATCCGAGTGATCTCTCTCATTTGCATCATCTGCCATACCATTGGGTACAGCGTACAGTCTGTGAGCTATGGCGCAATGGTCAACATGCCCTGTTCGTCAAGCATTCGAATCCGGGTCGCAGACGGGGATACATCGCGTTCGTATCTGCCCGTCTACTGTACCTCTCGGTCCTCGACCCGGACGATGTCGTGGCGAGAGCGAGCATGTGATGCAGCGCACAACACATGCAGCCATGCCTCCCACGACACACGCTTGCCACGTTGGAAAGCTGCAGCTTACGGTGTCGCTGCGTGTGATTCGGCGGATGAGTTGGTGAGAGGGAGTGGCAGGGATGGGAGCAAGGGCGGGGCTGAAGAAAGCAGAGCCAACCAGGATCGGCAAAGTCAGGCAACTCGCGCCAAGGGTAAGGCGGCCCTAGGCGAGGAGGGTGCGAGAGTTGAGAGCTGTCGGGGGAAGGAGCATTGCATTGTATAATAAGAAGAAGGAAGGTGCGATGGATGTGTAATGAGAAGTGGATGCTGTGGTATAGCGAAGAGGGGAAAAGAGGTTGCCTGGTGGAAGAAGGCGCAAAAGCAAGGACTGGCCGTGCGCGAGTCGACGCCTCGCAAGCGGTGACTTTTGCCTTTGAGGAGTCTTGCTGCAGAAATCCAGCCCAGACCTTTCGACAGCTCGCTCCCGCTCCACTTGGGTGTCTTTCCTTCCCCTCAACCACCACCACCTTTTCTCTGCCCTCCGTTACCTGCTCTCGGCCCCGTCGCACCCCCCTGCTCGCACTCCGACAGCCTCAGGCGACCAACAGCGCAGCTCGTAGCGAACACACTCGACTCGACGAGCTGGCGATGCCATTGATATAGTCAAACGCCTTCACAGCTCGCACAACCCTCTATTCGACGACCAGAACCGCAAGAGACTGCTAGCACCGCCCATGGAAGTGGACCGAGCTGGCGAAGGTAGTGTGGATGGAGCCCGGCGTTCGTAAGATCCTGCCCAGGGCACCACCCACCGGCGTGGAAAGAGACAGCGAGGTTGCGCATTCGGCGGAGGCGTTGCGAAATGGCAACGGATTGATAGACCACACGCGGCCAGAGCGGGTGACAGGATGGAGGAACGCAACGGTCGAGGAAGAAGGTGCGCCGAAACGCAAGCGACAACACGTCGAGGAGAGCAGTCCGGCCAACCACCCGTTGCCGCCGATGCGACAGGTCATGCCGCCGCAGATCGCGCAGCAGCCTCTCCTCGACAGCGAAAGAGCTGGGCCAGCACGACTGATACGGACGGGCTTCAATGCATACTCTCAGCAGGGTACGCATCGTTTCCTATCGCCTCCACCGCCTCGAGACTTCCCGGCTGCCATACACAGTGACCCTCGCGATCTGAGCTTTGCAGTGGTCGAGCCAGACCTTATGGAACTGTTCAGACGTGCATACTACCTTCGTCACCACGTCCGGCCAAAGCGATTGTCGGGGGCTGTCTGGTGCGATCATGTATATTTCAACGACACTTACGCTATCGACAACATCCTCCGCAACTGGATCTCACGATACGAGCCCGGTGTATTGCAATACCCGGCCAGTATACTGTACAAACAATGCTTGTGGATCTTCTTCTCCAGATCTATCCAGCCCTCCGAGTCGACTTCTGCCTTTCGACATATGGTCGACGACGGCCTACACTTCCTCCGCACCTTTGAGAATGAACTCGGAGCTCATGGTGACAGGTCTGTTTTGCTCATACCAATCTTCATCCTCGGCTCGACTTCCTTCTACGCTGGGCAAAGACAAGAGATCTGGACTTCTCTCAACAGACTAGACCCGTCGTACAGCATTGACACCGTCATGCACGCGGCGAGGAGTTTAGAACGTATCTGGGAGATGATGGATGATGGCAGGGTCAGCGCTACGTGGGACTGGGAGAAGTATCAAGCTCACGACTACGCTGGTGCCCAAGTAGACCGGTCCCTCATCGAGCTGCTGTGGGACCCTTTAGCACCTCCTCCACCCCCACCGCAGACAGCCGCACGAGTGCGATCACCCGAACAATACGACTTCGACCCTGGGCGCTTCAGAGCTGCTCCGGTGCCGATACAACCACCACCCCAACCCCAACCGCGAGACGCAAGCCAGCCCAAGCGAGAAGAAGGTGAGGAGCACTCCCCTCCTCAACACCCTCCTCGCCACCATTCCACAGCCTCCGTCGACGCGGAGCCGATGCGTGTTGACGCGAGTCAGGAAGGTCATCACCCACCGCCCCACCCCTACGCCGAGGCCGCAGCCACTCCGCGCGCCTTCATCCCGCCCCCGCCTCCCCACGTCAACATGCACACCAACAACGACATCATACAAGTGCTCCAGCGCAAATCGAGCAACAAGTCCAAGTCGACGGTCCCGCCGTGCACCACGTGCGGCAAGGAGCTGAAGAACCCCTCTGATGCGCAGTCAGTATAGGTCACCCGCTTTTTGCCAGCTGGCACGTATTGCTGATCTCTGGGATGCAGGAAGCACTATCTACAGCACTCGAAGCCGTATCGGTGTTCTGAGCCGGGTTGTACGCGGACGCAGGGCTTCGCTACGGAGAATGATTTACAGAGACATCGCAAGTCGGTGCATGGAGCTTCGCCGCGTATCGGAAATAAGATTGGGTACATTTGCGCTGCGTGTCCGGATCCGACAGACGGCACGCATCGTAAATGGTGGCCGAGGCTGGACAATTTTAAGGCTCATATTAGACGCAAGCATCCGGGTACTGACGAGGAGCGGCTTATACAACTGTAGGTTACCATAAGAGCGAGTCACCCATACAATACACTAACACGTAGCAGCTCCGCATCCGCCCGCCGCCCCGACGACGCTTACTCCGAGCACAGCTACAGCTCCTCCCACGTGCGCACGCCTGGCGATGGCCGTTACCATCAGAGCCTCCGCAGTAGCCGGGGCGAGTCGATGTACGTGGAGCAGAACTCGCCGTTTCGACAGTCGTACCCTCGGTCGAAGAGTGAAGGCAACGAAGAGGATGGGTCTTATGACCAGGGTGAGACGCAGGGGGATGGGGATGGGGATGGAGAAGGGAGTGAGATGGCGGAGCGGACGCCGAAGACCGAGAGTGAAGAGGGTGAGGGTGAGGGTGAGCCTTCCACGAGCGGCGGTGAAGCGATGGATGTGTCGCCGACGGGTGAAGCGGAGCAGGGTGACGGGGTTGGTGAGAGGGAAGGAGACGGAGAAGATGACTGATGAATTATCTCGATGTCGCTCTCGCTGATGCTGGTCCGCTGATCCGGCTCGAGGGGCCGCGGTGCTTTACTATACGCGTCGTTCATCGCCTTAGCCAGCGGTTACGAATGGAATGATGATTGGACTGTGATTTCGGAGTCTTTAGAATGTCCTGTACATAGCGATGAATGTGGCGGTTGAAGCTGCGTGGTTTCAGAGTTAAGCGCGAGTCCTCGTATCAGTGATCCAGCGATGGATGACTGCATGTGATGATGTCTGTGGACCCTTTTCTTGGCGGTTGGAAAAAGTCAATGCTTTTCTCAACACGACATTTCTTCTCCAGAAACAGCCCCTCCATCCCTCCTTCATCCCTCTCTTCCTCATTCACACCGCTAAACGCCACCTTTTCTTCTTCATATCCCCCATAGACAGACCTCATCTTCATCTTCACACCCTTCACACCACACTGACCACAAATTTCGAACTACAAACACAACCGGCACAATGGTGCAATCCTCCATCCTCGGCTTCCCTCGCATGGGCAAGCTGCGAGACCTCAAGAAAGCCACCGAGGCCTACTGGGGCGACAAGCTGTCCCGCGAAGACCTCTTGGCCGAGGGCAAGCGCCTCCGCCTCGAGCACTGGAAGATCCAGAAGGATGCCGGCGTCGACATCATCCCCAGCAACGACTTCTCCTACTACGACCAGGTGCTCGACCACATCCAGATGTTCGGCGCCGTGCCCGAGCGGTACTCGACGCACAAGCTCAACACGCTGGACGAGTACTTCGCCATGGGCCGTGGACACCAGAAGGACGGCGTTGATGTGCCGAGTTTGGAGATGGTGAAGTGGTTTGACTCGAACTACCACTACGTCAAGCCTACGCTGCAGGACAACCAGACCTTCAAGCTTTCGGACGACCCGAAGGCTGTGAGGCATTTCCTTGAGGCCAAAGAGGCTGGCATCACTACTCGCCCGGTCATTCTCGGACCCGTGTCCTTCCTCCACCTTGGCAAGGCGGACCGTAAGCAGAACGTCGACCCGATCACTCTCCTCGAGAAGCTGTTGCCCGTCTACGAGCAGTTGCTGAAGGAGCTGAAGAAGGCTGGTGCCGAGACTGTCCAGATCGACGAGCCAGTGCTCGTCTTCGACCTGCCATCCAAGACCCGAAACGCCTTCAAGCCAGCCTACGAGAAGCTCACCGCTCTTCAGGGCAGCGAGGGTCCTCAGCTCGTCCTTGCAACCTACTTTGGCGACATCGTCCACAACTTCGACGTTGTCGACTCCGCGTTGAAGAACACCTACGGCCTGCACGTCGACCTTGTCAGGCACCCCGAGCAGCTCAGCCCGGTCGTTGAGCACCTCGGACCTAAGCAGATCCTGTCTTGCGGTATCGTCGATGGCCGCAACATCTGGAAGAACAACATGAAGAAGTCGATTGAGCTTGTCGAGACCGCTATCCAGAAGCTCGGCAAGGAGCGTGTCATCGTGGCCACCTCCAGCTCGCTTCTCCACACGCCTCACACTCTTGACAACGAGAAGAACCTCGATCCCGAGGTTAAGGACTTCTTCGCTTTCGCTGTCGAGAAGGCCACCGAGATTGCCATCCTGGCCAAGGCTGTCACTGAAGGCCCGGCCTCCGTCCGCAGCGAGCTTGAGGCCAACGAGAAGAGCCAGCAATCTCGTGCTACATCCAAGCGGATCAACAACCCCGAGGTCAAGAAGAGGCAGGAACAGATCACCAAGGAAATGCACGAGCGTAAGTCTGGCTTCACCTCCCGCTACGCTCAGCAAAAGGAGCACCTCAACCTCCCGACTTTCCCCACCACCACCATCGGCTCCTTCCCTCAGACCAAGGAGATCCGTGTCAACCGCAACAAGTTCACCAAGGGCGAGATCACTGCGGACGAGTATGAGAAGTTCATCGAGAAGGAGATCAAGGACAACATTGCCATCCAGGAGGAGCTTGACCTCGACGTCTACGTCCACGGCGAGCCGGAGCGCAACGACATGGTGCAGTACTTTGGCGAGCGTATGGACGGCTACGTCTTCACTACTCACGCTTGGGTGCAGTCCTACGGCTCCCGCTGCGTGAGGCCACCGATCGTTGTTGGTGACGTCTCGCGTCCCAAGCCGATGACCGTCAAGGAGAGCAAGTATGCCGTCAGCGTCAGCAAGAAGCCAATGAAGGGCATGCTTACTGGCCCCATCACTTGCTTGCGGTGGTCGTTCCCACGTGATGACGTCCACCAGTCTGTGCAGGCCCAGCAGCTCGCACTCGCCCTCCGTGACGAAGTCGTCGATCTTGAGGAGGCCGGTGTGCTCGTCATTCAGGTCGATGAGCCAGCCCTCCGTGAGGGTCTCCCACTCCGCTCTGGTGCCGAGCGAGAGAAGTACCTCAGCTGGGCCGTTGACAGCTTCAAGCTCTCCACCGCCGGCGTCAAGGACAGCACGCAGATCCACTCGCACTTCTGCTACTCCGAGTTCCAGGACTTCTTCCACGCCATCGCCGCGCTCGACGCCGACGTGCTCTCCATCGAGAACAGCAAGTCGGACGCCAAGCTGCTCAAAGTTTTCATCGACGAGTCCTACCCGCGCCACATCGGCCCGGGCGTTTACGACATCCACTCGCCGCGCGTGCCGAGCGAGCAGGAGATCAAGGACCGCATCGAGGAGATGCTGCAGTACCTCAAGCCCGAGCAGCTGTGGATCAACCCGGACTGCGGCCTCAAGACGCGCGGGTGGAAGGAGACGAAGGAGGCGCTGCGCAACATGGTGAACGCGGCGCAGTACTTCCGTCAGAAGCACGAGTCGAAGTAGACTCGTCGTCTCTGCGTGATGGGATGTGTGGGATGGGCGTCTTTGGCGTTCAAAGGGTGGGAAGCGAAAATGACGGCGAGCAGTTTAACCTTGCTCGCCCTTTTATGATGTGATGATTCAACATGTGATACCCCCAACTACAAGACAGTCTTACTCAACGTCTGTCGAAAAAAGTGTGTGTTAGCGATGGTGTTCAACAAGACGGGAATGGATGGGAGTTCAACAAAACTGGGAAAGGCAAAGGTTGTGTTCTTTTCGAAAGATGGTGGAGGATGAGGGAGGAGGATGGCTGTGATCTCAACGATCGTGGCTTGAGCGCTGTGCGCTTTGCGAGGAGGGTTGGATGGGAGTGGTGGTGTAGAAGTAGACATGGCAATGAGATGGCTTTTGCTGCTATGGCCTTGCTCTGACGGGCATTGCGTTGTGTTCTTCTCTTCTTTCCTTGAATGATCATACTTCTCAGCAGGCCATTTAGAAGGCTTGGGTTCCTGCAAGTCCACGTGTAGGTACTTCACTCCAGCATCTCACGCTACTGTCTCCTTGCTGACAACATCCTTGCTCTAGTATGCAGTTCATGATCATGGCGAGCAGCAACCTGTACGCTCACCCGGCGCACTCGCCGACCTGCGTGCTTCCGACGCAGCACCACCTTCATCGCTTTCACCAACCTCTTCTTTGCCAGCATCCTATTTGGTCCAGTTGTGCAGTCCCGATGGCGGCGCTCCTCTACTCACAGCAGCATCGATATGGCAACGACGTCTGTGTGCGTGGGTCTCAGAGTATTTCCTTCTCACAACAGCGTACCGCAACTGCCTCCACCATCTCAATCACACAGCGCCTGCTAACGCCGCCATGGTCAGCTGTTGCCACAGGGTAAGCATCAACATCCGCTCATCCAGCATCAACATGTTCTTCCCATCATACACCATCCATCCATCTACCAACTCCCGCTCTCGGGTCTTTGGAGCGCCCAACTCTTGGTCTTCTCTGCCGCTCACATTGGAAGCGCCTTGGTTTCTTCATTTCATCAGAACGATATCCACGTTACGAGAAACAGCAATACAAAACCAACCATGTCCTCCACCACCACCGCCGCCGCAGCAGCAGCGACGTCCTTCTGCTGCCACCACCCCACCGACCGCACCGCCTCCCCCTCGCCCCCACCCCGTCCCATCGCCAACCTCGACGGCATCTTCGCCGCCGCCGCTCTGCCGGACGACCACCCGCATGCCCTGACGTTCCAGCATCGCGCGCCTGAAGTCAATACCGGGATCGTGTGTAGTCCTGGGTTGGGCAGTAAACTGAAGTTGCAGTTTTCGAGGCGGCGGTCGAAGATGAGTTTGGCGAAAGAGAAAGATTGCGAAGGGTGGGATGAGGACGCGAGGGTGGTTAGTACGAGGGAGATGATGCGGGAGGTGGATGGTGGAAGTGGAAGTGCAAGTGGGAGGGCAGGGAAAGGGGCTCCGCCGATGCTGGAATTGAGGCGTTTTGGGAGTATGAGTCCGATTACTAGTGAGGATTGTGAGAGGTTGGTGTATCTGAAGCCGGCGGTGAAGAGGTGAGTGTGTGGTGCGTGGGAGTGTTGGGGCAGCAGCTGACGAGGTACCTGATCCAGATCTGAGGACGAGGCGGATGAGGCAAGCGGTACTGCTGGGCTCGCCAATGTTGTTGCCACTTACCAGCCTGATGCGATGGTGGGCTGTGGGAATCAACGACCGCTGCCGCCATTGCCGAAATCGTTCAGCGCGCCACTGCTCCCTTGTGCGGATGCTGGAACTTCTCCGTCTACGCCAATCGCCGGGGAGGCCTCGTCCAGGTCTACAGGAGCACTACTGACCGCACGGCGCTCGAGGTCGGACTCGGACCTTGCTGGTGCATTCAGACGGCAATCGGATCAAATCTGCTTCACAGCTGGCTCCAGTGATGGTACTGGGGATGCATCTGCGCCTGCGTCCGCCGACACTCCGGCTATTCCAATATTGCACGTCCGCGAGCCGACACGAGAGGACTTGCTCGAGTCACCACCGGCGGACCAGCTACCAGAACTCAAGCAGAAACCATCGGACCGCGGCCTCCATCTCTACAACATGGGGATCTCACAGCAGCTTCGCAGCATGTCCCAGCTCTCCGATGTAGCAGAAGACGACTCCATGCCCGCATCGCCTCATCCTTGGACCTTCCATTACAGAGAGCGCTCAGACCTCGGTCCTGGCAGACGTCCCAGACAGATGTCGAGCTCGGGAGTCAACAGTGGCAACGTGCCTTCGAGTTGGGGTAGAGTTCGCTCACCGGGCGTTGAGACGGCATCTTCGGTCTACAGCCGGCCGACGAGTGCTGGAGCCAGTGCAGTCCAGATTACTTCTGTGAGCGAGACGCCAGGTACGGAGACTCCTGTGCCTGCTATCGACATGAATGCGCTCTTTGCGGACTGGCCTCTAAAAACATCCAAGCCTTCAGCATCCCGAGAAACTTCCAAAGTCAACGTCACCAAGGGCTCGCAACGATCTGGTGGTAGCGCCTATCGCGACAAACCATTACCATCCACACCCGGCGAGAACCGCAAGGACTCTGGCACAGCATCCTTCCACACAGCAGCCAACAGCGCTGGAGACAGGTCTGTGAGATGGTCTTCGCCGCCAGAACATCACTTCAGAGTGCCTCCAAGGCTTCTTTACTCAGCTCTAGCATATGCGTGCAAGGACGATCAGCCGGTGAGGAAGACTGTGAAGAAGCGTCGGTCTATTTTCAAGTTCTTGCGTCCAGGTAGTCGCAAGCAACAGCATGCTCCGAGTACTTTTACTATGTCTGAGATGGACGGCGATTTGGATACGCCGGAGGCACAGATGGGCGTGGCAACGACTGATGACGACAAGATCAGTCCGGCGAAGAATGCAGGCCACGAAAACCTCAAGACTTACGATGGGCAGTCGGAGGATCCAGCTTTACTGACAGTGCAGTACGAACTTGACGAGCGTCCATCTCGCTCAACCAGATCCGTGAGCATGATCGACTTCGGCGCTGCGGCCAACGAAGACGCAGATACGCTGAGCCAACTCCCCATCTCGACCGGACTTCAACGACGTCCAACACACGCAGACTACGAACGCAACCTTTCCGTGATTGGCGATGACCGCCGCCGCCCATCAGTCATCAACCTGCAAAGCGCGATGGAAGTGGAGAAAGATGACCATCGGGACTCAGTGGGCATCAGACGCCGAATCAGCAGGGCTCGTCCGTTGAAGGACGATGCCAACCCACTCATGGCTCAAGCGCTGGAGAAGCACCAGCAGGAGAAGGCGCTCTTTCGGTCGGCGAGCAAGCAGCGCGAGTCGTTGAACCCGTCACAGACGGTGCCGGTGTTCAAGTCCTCGCCATTCAGCTCTGGTGTGCCGACGCCGGATACTCGCAGCGAGCTCTTGGATCCTCTCGGCAATGATCGTGAAGCCGGTCTTGCGGGTAGGAGCGTGAGCAGCACGCACCTCGCTGTTCCTAGTGCAGCAACGTATGCCTCCTCCGGCGTCAGCAGCACTGCTGGAGCCTCGAGGGCAGGACCACGAGGGAGCGGATCGTCAAGCTTGCGCTTGGGCAAGAAGAGAATCGGCACTTCTCTAGAGTCCTGGTCACGCTACCCTTCTCACAACAGAGGCGAGCGTTGTGCTTCAGCCGGACGTCCTGACAATGTCATCACGCGCGACTTTGCGGTCGATGTCGACCACGCCGATATCCATGAGACTGATGAGACAGAGGCCGAGCAGACCGTCAGTCCTGGCAGCAAGCGCACGAACAAGGCGAAGCGCTCGAAGGCCCCCCTGCCAAAGAGCCGGTCCATGACGTTCAGCAGTATCGTGCGCTACTACTCCAACTTGTTCTCGTCGAGCAGTGTTGGGCAGAACCGCAGAACGTCCGTGACTTTGGGTGGAAGGCTGGAGTATCCGGAGCTGGAATTGTTGCCACCCCAGTTGGCTGCTGAGCCGGTCGTGCATCCTCACCACAAGCACTCAGGCGCTCTCGGCCGCTTCAAGGAACATGCCAGGGAGGATGCCGACAAGCTTCGTGAACTTGTCAGGGAAGAAGAAGACAAAGTCGAAGAGTACGTCCACGAAGAAGAAGAGAAACTCGAGACTTTCGTGCGCCGCGAAGAGGACCTGGTCGAAGGCTTCGTCAAGAAAGAAGAGGGCAAGCTGAAAGACTACGTCCGCGCGGAAGAAGACAAGATCAAGAAGGAAGAAGGCAAGCTGAAGCAGTACGTCCGCGCCGAAGAGGACAAGTTCAAGCATCACCGTTGGCGCCACCACTCGAGCGATCGCGAGTCCACTGGAAGGGAGAGTCCCTTCCGCGAGATCAGTCTGTTCGAGGTCCCCCGTGATCGCAGCCAAGATAGTGCGAAGCGCAGGGATACTATGGCGATTGGACCGATGGACGATCTGGAGGACGAGGGACCGACGCCTGGTGGTGGCAGCGTCACTACCGACGCAGGCTTAAAGCTCGACGGAGCATCGCATGACCCGACAGAGATAGAAGTGAAGCCCACCACCCCTTCAAAAGCCGAACTCTGGTCCGACATCTACCGCCAATGCCTCACCCGCCCCTCCTCATCCTCCCACGACACCACCCTGCGCCCCCCCGCCGACCCCTCCCGCTCCTCCTCCATGCCCCCTCCAGCGTTGAAACCGGTCAAAGCCCGCTCCCCCGAGCAGCCGAAACAGACGGATCCGAACGCGACGATCCGGCGTTTCCCGTCCGTGACGGTTATTGATGATCGGAAAGGGCATTTCAGGAGTATTTCGTTGATTTCGGTGAAGGGGGGAAAGGAGGCGGGGTTTGAGCGGGGGAGTACGGGGGAGTTGGTTGAGTTGGTAAAGGAGAGGGAGAGGGGGGAGGAGAAGAAGTTGGTGGGAACTGCGGGTGGGACAGGGAAGGGTGTTGCTTTCTGAGCGTCGCGACCCGGCATCGATATTTTTGGGGCGGAGTGTGCTCATTGGGGTGAAGAGGTATTAAGAGTGGCATATTGGGGAAGGGGGGGAGAAGGCTGGCATTGTTGCATTGTACTTGAGAGCTGTATTGCTACGCTGGAAGAATAGCATAATGTCTAATGACTTCTGTATTCATAGCGGCTCGAAGAAGCAACTCATAGCAACTTCACACAGAGAACTTCATACCACCATTGGCACAGATGACCGATCCCGTGCACCAGGCACTATCCGGCGTACACAGCATCGCTACCACTCCCGCTACATCAGCATCGTAGGCCTACAACCACATTAGCGATCATCTCATCCCTTCTCGCACAGCACACAACTCACCGGCCTCCCCCCAGCCAACTCAGCATTCTCCACCAAATCCTCGCGATCAACCCCCTTCCTAATCGCCGCCAACGGCGTATTCCGCGTCCATCCCGCCATCCCCGCCTGGAACTCCTTCGGCGCGGCAGCATACATGTCCGTCGCCACCGGCCCCGGGTTGACAGCGTTCACCGTGCAGCGCTCGCTCAACTCCCGCGCCCACGTCCGCGTCATCGCTTCCAAAGCGGCTTTGGTACCCCCGTACATCCCGTCTTCGTGGAAGCCGAGGGAGGCGCTTACGCTGCTGAGATTGACGATACGGCCGCTCCGGTCGGTAGGGAGGTAGGGCAGCGTGGCTTTGACGAGGAACAGCGGGCCGCGGACGTTGACGTTGTAGAGACGTGCGAATTCCTCAGCGGTGCAGTCTTCGATGGCAGTTTTGCCCGCGACGCCGGCGTTGTTGACGATGATGTCGAGTTGGAGCTTGCCCGACTTAGGGTGGGCGAAGTTGTTGCGAGTGGTGGTGATGATGTGGGCGGGGCCGGTTTCGGTGCCCATGTCGGCTTGCACGGTGATGCATTTCACGCCGTGGGTGCGGGAGAGGGTGGTGGCGAGGTCGCAGGTGAGTTGGGCTGAGCTGTCGGAGGTGTAGTTTAGGACGAGGGAGCAGCCTTTGGAGGCGAGGTTGTGGGAGGTTGCTGCGCCGATGCCTGGTTGGAGGAGGTCCTCGTTAGTTGCGTGAGTGGTTGTGGACGGCTGTGCTTATATCGAACCCCTTGATGCTCCTGTGATCTGCGAATTGTGGTGTTAGCAACGTTCTTTCGGAGCATTGGGTGATACAAACAATGGCCAATTTGCCTTCAAGCACCCGAGACCCTCCACGGGCCCCGAGGTTGGTAGAAGACGTTCTCGTGTAGTCTGGTCTCGACATCGTGGCAGTTTTTGTCTTTCTTTGTATTTTGCTGATGCGGCTATGTAGAACACAATGTGTTTGTGAAGTAGAGTTTTCAAGCTAGTTGCACAAGTGGGGCGTCCAAGAGTCAAGCGCGGTCGACACAACGCAATGGTGTAGTGTTGAGCAGCTGTCGTAATCTCAGTACAGCAAGCTAGGTCGCTGAGAGTATCGATTTTCGTAAACAAGGCTTGCGTGTAGATGTTGGTTTAGAAATGGTTTGTTCTTCACCTATCCGAGTGTACTTCCAAGTCAGACTTGGTGGTGTCTGCTGGATACAAGTCGAAGTACACGGCCAGGTACTCGCCAGCCAGACCCAGTGATACTGCACCACCAGTGAACCACGCACCCTTCTTGAACCACCTCCAGCAGTCCGGGACGCTCTTCAGGTTGACCTTAGCAACCATCCAGCCCACAGTCGCAGCAGCACCCCCGCAAGCGCCGAGATAGAACACCGGACCTGCACCCACAGCAAAACCCGCTGCTCCCAACGCCGCGACTTGCACGCATGCTACTGCACTCAGGAAGGCTTTTGCGTTCTTCTCCTGCGCCAGCGCTATGCTTTTGATACCGGCGGCGACGTCATCTTGGATGTCCTGGTAGGCGTAGATCATGTCGTAGACCACCGTCCAGGCTATACAGGAGCCGTAAAGACAAGCTGCCGAGATGAGGGATGAGGTGTTGGAAAGGAGATCAATGCCAAGGGCAGGGAATCCCATGATAGCGCCCCATGAGAACGTTAGTCCCAGTACGAACTGTGGATAGTTCGTCACTCGTTTGGCCAGAGGGTAGGTTGCCACGAGGATTAGTGATGGTATGCCGTAGAAGAGGCATTGCGTCGGAAACTGCAGCAGGATCGCAAGACCGGTGAGCAGCTGGAAACCGAGGAATGGCACTGCTTGCTCGACTGTGATAGCTCCTCTAGCGATTGGGCGTAAGCGGGTGCGCGCGACATACGGGTCCAGATTGCGGTCCCAGAGATCGTTGACTGTGCAGCCCGCGCCGCGCATGACAAGCGCTCCGGCGAAGAAGAGGGCGCTGGTGGTCAGGACTGTCAAGGGTGATGTCACAGGGTTTGTGAGAGGAGCAGCAAGTAGAGTGCTGAAGAGGCAGGGGAAGTAGAGGTAGTAGGTTCCTGTCGGTTTGTCCAGACGGATGAGCTCGGCGTATGGTAGTATTCGGGATGGGAGGTATGATATGAGGCCGGTTGTCGGAGGCTGGTAGGCTGCTTGCGCACGCGAACGAGCTTCTGCAAGACTCGGACGCGTTATTTCATTTGCAACTGGCGGGTCTTTTCGTAATTGCGTAGCATGGTGTCGAGTCTGGGAGAGCGTGGAAGGCATACGCCAGGGTGGTTGTTTCGCCTGCCGCTTGATGTTGCCGCCGCCTGGCATGCTCAGACGCTGAGTACGAATGCATTGCAGTTGTCTAGAGGTCTTTGCAAAGGACGACTGAAGACCGCGAGTTGGAAAGACGCATAGAGGGAGTGAAGCCATGGTGGATGTACGATATGGAGAAGCAGGAACTAAAACTTACCTCAACATGTGCTAGTAGTGTGGTATGGCTGTCTGACTTACGTTGAACCGAGAATTTGCTTCTCTTGATGACTGTCGTATTTGGGCATTCTTCGCGAAAGAGGAAGGAGGTTGGAAGTTGTGTTGCTATACCGCCGAGTGCACGTGCCACACACTAGCTCGGGACTTTGACTCGCGGGCACCTGCCTCCGCCGCTTTCGCGACAACACTTCCGACTCATATCACTTTCACGTGAAGCTGTCGCGCAGGAGTGCAGAGGGCGCTCGTCTGGGCGGCAGTCGAAGGATAAGAGCGCGACGGCAATATTATGCGACGAAATGAGCGGCACTTGTCGCGCATCTGCTCCGCGAGTTGAAACCAGCAATACCTCGAACACCGCGAACACCTCGCATACCGCCCACCACAGCTGTCGCGCGAGACAGACAACCCCGTGGCGATGCCGGCGACACGGCCACGCGCCTCCTTCGAGCCCATTTCCCCCGACTTCGACCTCAAAGCGCTCGTGGAATCGACGGAGAAGTTCAGCTATGTCGATCGCATCAGTGTTGATATGATCGACCAGCAAGGTCTGCCCGCCTTCGAGAAGCTCGTACTGCTCCACGTGATCGTGGGAGGCAAGCCGCTGGTCATCGACGGCTTCGAGGACCGCCTGGATCCCTGGACCTTCACCCCGAAATGGCTCGAGTCCAATTGCGGGGACAAGCAAGAGAACTCGCGCAACCTGACGAGCAAGGACAACCTCCCATTGACTATGGCGCATTACCTCTCGAACATGGGCATGCTCACGAACCAATTCTTCGGCAAGCCAGGCGCATACAAAGAGCCGAAGAGACAGAGGGTGTACTTGAAGGACATCGATTGCCCGCCTGTCTGGCAGGACAAGCTGAGAGAGCATATCCCGAGCATGCTCTACTACTTGAACGAGAGCACTGGCGATGTTGGGGGACCCGGTGCAGTGCCAGAAAGCAACGTGTCAGGACGGAGGCTGGGGAAGGGCATCGCAAGAGCAGGGGACTTGATGAGCTCGCTACCACCGGACATGCGTGCGGAGAATTTGATGTGCTACATCGGACACGAAGGGACATACACGCCTTCTCATCGCGAGATGTGCGCTTCTCTTGGCCAGAATATCATGGTGGAGGCGAGTAACACAGTGAACGATGACGGCAAAGCCGAGAAGCCTGGGTCATCTATCTGGTTCATGACTGAGTCGAAAGAACGGCACATGGTGTCTGAATACTGGTTGAGTGTGCTTGGCCATGACATCGAAGTTGAGAACCACTTCGCGCAGGTTGTGGCATGGAAGAAAGCGCCCTTCCACACATATGTCGTCGAGCAACGCCCTGGAGACTTCATCCTCATTCCCCCGCTCGCGCCGCATCAAGTCTGGAACCGTGGAACGAGAACGATGAAGGTGGCTTGGAATAGGACGACCGTGGAGACGCTTGAAATGGCACTCAACGAAGCCTTACCACGCAGCAGGATCGTGTGCCGTGACGAGCAATACAAGAACAAAGCCATCATCTACTACGCCCTGCAGAAGTACAGTGGGCTGCTCACACTAGCGCAGACTCAAGCGTCTCGCATGCCCAACCAGGAAGCCGCACATCAGCTCTTGACAAGCCCCAAGATCAAACAACTGGCCAAGGACTTCAAGCGCCTTTTCAACCTCTATAGACAAATACTCCTCTCCGAGATGTTCAACCCCGACGAGGCCCCACCAAAGCAGGTCGAGTATCTGCCCTTCGATGGAAACGTGACTTGCGCTTACTGCCGCGGGAACATCTTCAACCGCTTCCTGACGTGTCCGTCCTGCAAAGATGTACTTGGCCACCACACCGGCGACGGAGAAGGCGACCCGTACGATGTCTGCATGGACTGCTATGCCATGGGTCGCAGCTGCGCCTGCATCAGCAATCTGAAATGGGCGGAGCAGTTCCGTTGGAAAGAGCTGGCGGCCAAGTATGAGACGTGGCGCAAGCTCATCATCGCCTTTGATGGCGGACAGGTCACAGACAAGACTCCATTGCCGATCAACGAAGAGCGGAAGCGGCTAGGCAAGACGACTCTCGCGCAAGTTTGCAAAGAACAGCTCAAGCAGAGACCGTGGAAGGACGTCCACAAGTCCTCCAGCGAGCCCAAGAGCGATGCCGAAGAGGAAGAGGAGATTATCGTCGACGACAACGGCAACGTCAAGAAAACCCAGAAGAAGCGGTCGAAAGCTTGGCTGAACAACAACAGCCCTTGCCATGTCTGCTGCCATCGCCACCCGAACTGGAAGATGGCGCAGTGCACAAAATGTGAACGGAGGTGGTGCTATGGTTCGCTATTTAGGGGCTGGGACAAGATGCCTATCGAGATCATGGAAGACAAGGATTGGGAGTGTCCGCATTGTCTTGGCATCTGTTTTGCAGGTGCTTGCAAGACGTCTGGGAAGATGAATCCTTATGAGCCGAAGGGCACGTTGTTGGGCCACGACACGAAGCAGGTTGCAGACGCCAGGAGTGTTGAAGCTTTGGTGGACTTCTCGGTCAGCAACCTCAATTGGCTGAAGGAGGACGATCCGGCAAATCGCGCACAGAGCAAGAGGCTGCAGAGAGCTCAACTCGAGGCTCAGAAGGCCAAAGAGACGGACCCAACACTCGAAGACGAGGATGTGGAGGCGGACAATGTTGACGAGAGCCGCGTCGATGAGACACAGATGGAGATGGAAGACATCGAGACCGAGGCACCACCGATCGATCCTGCACTTACCGGAAATAACGGCTACGAAGACGACGAGTCTTTCGCCCTCAGACTGCAGCAGGCGAACAAGGCGCCAACGCCAGGACGCGCGCCTAGAGCTTCAGATTCAGGCGAGGCACCTGACGGGTATGCGCCTGTCAGCCACGCTGGCTACGTCCCACCACCGGCGAACATGTATCCTCAGCCTGACGAAGCGAATGGCGCGTACAACTACCCTGGCTTTGCTCGCCCGACGAGTGTCGAGCCCATGCGAGACGGCAGCGAAGAGCTTGTTGGCGGTCTCAGGCCTTTCAAGCGGTCGCGGCCGGCTGATGAAGAGGACGCCGAAGGAGAAGACATCGCCATGACGAAAGGTCCAAAGTCGAAGAAACCCAGAATGACCGCTGCTGGCTTCCGCAGTCTTGACCTGGCTGATGGCATGGCGCCGAGCTCGGCTTCGAAGGCGAAAAACGAGGCACAGCGGCAGTTCGAGAAGGAGAAGGAGCGGAAGGCGCTCGACAAGGCGAAAGCGGAGGGTCGCTTCATCATGCTCTCAGCTGCGCTTCGAGGGAAGCGTAGGGTGGTGCGGCTACTCATTCCTCGTGAGAAGCTGGCTCAGATCATGGCACAGCAAGCGGCCAAGGCTGCACTGACCGCCGGCGATGAAGCCGATGCGGATGGCGGAGTGGATGACGGCGTGCCACAACCAGCACCCGAAGCCACAGAGGCAGACGACGGCGAGATGGTGCTGAAGAGCGACATCCAGCCCAAGAAGACCAAAGATACCCGTGCATACTACCAGCAACGCCAACAAAGCGGCCACGTAGTAGTCGGCGGGCAGCGCAAAGCTCTCATCCCCGTGGAAAAGGACGACAACTACCGGCAATACACTTCCCAGAAGAAAGTCGGCGGCGGCGGCGGCGGTGCTCACCGCAAAGGCCGCAACGCGCCCAACGTCGACTACGAGGAAGTCGACATCGGCAGCGACGACGAAGGCGTCGCAGACAACGACTTCATCCTCGTCTCCGCCTCCCGCGCCGGCTCGTCTGCCGTCCGCAAACCGAAAGACCGCCGTAGTCTGCCGAACTACCTCCAACGCCGCGGCGACGATGCCGAGGAGGAGTTCCCCGACGAGCTGCCATCGGAATATCGCGATCGCACGAATCAAGACCGCTCTTCTCGCCCGAAGAAGGCGAATGGTCTTGTTGGTAGATCGAGGAAATCTGCTAGTTTGGTCGAGAGTAGTCTGACTGCGGGGAAGCGGCCGAGCGTGAGGCCTCCGCCGACAACTATTGATCTCGACGCTGATGCGGAGGGGGATATGGAGCTCGATGATGTGACGATAGGCGCGATCGATGATGCTGCGAATGGGGAGTGGATGGATGTCGACGAAGTCGTGGACGCCCCGGGGTTCGCTGCTGTCAACCACCCTGCGCGTGGGACGGCGGGGAAGAGCGTGACGTTTGCACCGGATACGGACAAGTCTGCACGGTTGAAGCAGAAGAATAGGGCGATGGATGAGCAGAATAGGTTGGCGAAGCTGCAGGCGCTCGATATGGTTGATGAGCCCTCCATGGGAACGGGGAAGGGCCGCGCGGGTGGGGGAAAGGGTGGGCACGTGGTTAGCATGGCTGGGGTGTTGGGGGAGGAGAGTGAGGACGAGGATGAGGGGGATGAGATTGAGGTCGTGCCTGCGCGGAGGGTGGGTGCTGCTCGGTCATTGGCGGTCTGAGAATCCGGATGAGGGAGAGTTGGAGGTTGCTTCTTCACAGTGAAAGTGTTGATACTGTCAAGTGTATGTAGTGTTTATGCCCAGCTCAACAGTGGCTCACACCCTTCTTCCTCCCCTCTCCTATCTCCTTCACGTTGCTCCGCTCTAACACACTCCTCGCTGAACCTGCTCGATCGTCGTCGGAGAACAACCCCCACACCCCTCCACTCCGGCAATACCAGCCGCCCGACTTGCCCCAGTAGATTTTTCTTGCCGATCTCGTGCTCTTCCTCCGACGACTTCTTCGACTTCATTTGTTCTCTTCGGCATACCAACTCCACAGATTCTCCACACAGGACAGTAGGACAAGGCCATGTGGTCCGGGGGTTTGGAGCTTCGGGGCTTGCTTGATGGGGGTAATCATCGACATGGGCGATGCACAGGATGTCTTTTTTTCTGGGACGGTCTGTGGGTTTCTTCACCTCTTCATTCAACTTTTCCTTGCTGTATTGGCCGAAGGTGGTCTCTAACGTCTCGTACTTTCTCCTTACTCATCTCCCTCCGCCTAAATACTCACGGTCAATCGCTATCATGGAAAAACACGACCCCACCCCAGACACGCCCAGCGAGAAGTCCTCCCAAAACGACCGCCCTGGCGAACAACAAGTCGAGCACGTCACTCTCGAAGGCGCGGGCTTCGTCGAAGACAGACAGCGCTCTCGCCGTCTAGTCCGCCGCATGGACTTGCATATCCTACCGCTCTGCGCCTGGATCTATCTTCTGAACTACCTCGATAGAGGCAATATTGGGAACTCTAAGGTGTTGAACGAAGAGACGAACGACGACCTGCTGGACCAGACCGGCACGACGGCGAGCGGGTACGCGGTGGCGGTGAGCTTGTTCTCGTTGGCGTATTTCTTGTTCGAGGTTCCGAGTAATTGTACGTACCCAACCTAATTTCTGAAGGGTTAAGGAGGATGGAAACGGGATGGAAGCTCATACTCATGATGGTGGTGCAGGGATCATGAAACGATATGTTCGCCCTTCGATTTGGTTGGGGACGCTGCTGGGGTGTTGGGGGGTGTTTACGATTGGATTTGCGGGCGTGCAGAACTACACTACTGTTGTTGTGCTGCGGTTCTTCATTGGTATGGTCTCTTTTCCTCTGCGCTACAACGATGGCTGACAGTCCTAAGGTGTCTTCGAAGCCGGCTTCTTCCCTGGTAAGTGCCTCGTGACGAGAACTCTATCCCTCATCTACATCGTTCTGTCACGCGCAGAACAACCCTATACGGCCTTCCTGATTCCAATGAGGCCGGCTCCTGGCTCGTTGTCTAAGACTTCTGCTGACGAGTTCTTCTTACGTGCGTAAAGGAATAGTTTATTTGATTGCGATGTGGTATCCGGTCGAAGAACGCTCGGTCCGCATCGCCGTTGTTCTGGCTTCAGCGACCGCTTCCGGAGCCTTTGGCGGCTGTATTGCGTACGGGGTCGGTCATCTCAATGGCAACGCTGGACTCGAAGGTTTCCGCTGGCTGTTCATCATCGAAGGACTCATCACTGTGGCCTCGGTGGCGCTGGTCATCTTCTTCCTGCCTGACTATCCTGCTCGAGCGAAATTCTTGAGCGAGGACGACAAGGCGTATGTGGAAGGCCGGATCGCAGTGAAAGGTGGTGGTTATACGAAAGAACACGCTACGAAGCACGAAGTCTGGGAAACTGTCTGCTCTCCTCGTGAGTCCATACCTGGCACCCGAACCCCGCTCTTCGATATCTAGTGACACAGGGTATTCTAGGCATGCTCCTCCACTACCTAGCCTACCTAACCGACTGCGTCCCCCTCGGCTCCCTCACCTTCTTCACCCCCACCATCGTGACCGGCTTGGGCTTCGACAGCATCAAAGCCCAACTCATGACCGTTCCGCCCTGGGTGCTCGGCTACTTCGTCTCCCTCTTCCTCGGCTGGTCTGCGGACCGCCACAACGCCCGCGGGCTGCACATCTTCATCTCCTCCATGCTTGGAGGCATTGGATGGGTCGTTGCTGGGTCTTTGCCAGAAGATGCATATGCGCAGAGGTACGGGATGTTGTTTCTGTGCGCTTGTGGGGCGTTTCCGAGCTCGGGGCCGCTGAGTGCGTGGGTGACGTGCAATGTGCCGGCGTTTACTACTATGGCTATCGCTACTGCTAGTGAGTACACCATCCTATCCGATTGAAAGGTGAAGAGGGAGTCAGGCGGCTTGCTGACGATGAGGTGACAGTGAACAACAGCATGGCAGGCGTAAGCCAGATTATCGCCCAGTGGATCTGGCGACCGAGCGAGGCAGAAACTGGATATCCTACTGGCAATTACGTTTGCGCAGCTTGCTCCTTCGCTACTGGACTGATCGCGTTGACGTTGAGGTGGAACTACGGACGGATGAACAAGGTGGGAACCAAAGACGCACGTGGCAAAGACCGAATCTGGCTGCTCTAATCATGCTCCTGAAAGAAGTTGAGCCAATACTCCGCCAGTCGCCATAGATGATGAATGGATAGAGGACTATTCGCTCAATCACTTTGCCAAGTTAACTGTCCGCAATGAAAAGACTTCAGCTCATCCACTCAGGACGTTGCAATGGTAAGAAACGCCCAACCAAGATAACAAAACCCACATGTCAATATTCCCGGCTGGAGTGGGGGCACTGCTGAGATCGACGGGCTGGGACACAAAATCACAGGAACATTACAGGAACATCACAGTCCAGTTCCCAACGCACACATTCCAAGCTCGTCACCACCGCTCCCAAATCCGCCACAATGTCCTTTCTGCCGCCCCTCTTGGTACTCGCGGCGCTGAGCGCACCCATCGACATCGGCGCCGCAGTCGGGCTCGCTATTGCGCTGATCGACAAACGCACAACGACGCCCACGGATCATGCGATGATCTTCCAGTTTGATGCCGAAGACTTGCGTCTGGGGGATTTGCGGCGCTTGAGCGGGCTCGTGATGAATGCTACGGATTCGGAGGGTAGTGGCGCGGCGGTCTTTAGTTCTCAGGGTGATGGGGAGCATGAAGGGTTTGGGGGTATGAAAGTTCACACGAGAGGTAAGGTTCTCGAGGGACAGGCTCTGGACAGAAGTTGCAGATCTGCTGACGTCCTTTCTTATAGGAACGACCCACCCAAGCTGTTCAGAAGGGAAGGTTGTCGTTCGTCGTTCCAGGACTTGAGACCGAAGTGAACGGTACCTATATTGCTGTCCCGCATAGTATGGAGGTCTCTGAAGATGACGAGGAGGCTCGGGCAGTCCGCGAACTGCACGAGGCTGGGCTCGCAAGGGCGAAGCTGGTTGAGGAACCCAGGGACGTTCTGGAGGCGTTCATGCAGTTGCGGAAAGGGATGTAGCCGGTGTTCGACGGCCTATACTGGTCGTGGACAGGCGGTTTCGTGGAAGGGAGTCATAGGGAACCTCGTTGGCATACCGGCAAGGATATAGCTGCAACTCATGAGAACCTCTGTTCCTAGGACTGAGATACAAGGACCTGCCATCACAAGGAAGCGATCTCATGTCACAAGTGGTTCTCATAACGAACAGAGCCTTGGTCCAGAGTCGCGTGCCATCGTCGCCACTTCATCGTTGATGTACTGTCGCCGAAATGCAATAGATCCGTCCTGGGTGAGAAGGTCTCCTCGAACAAGGGCTCTGGCAAGTCAGTGGAAGCAAAATAATGTCTAAAGAAGAGATGGAAGCGAGGTGTTCTTGCCAGGATCTCACAGATCTAAGTGATCGACAACCTAATCTCTCGCTTATGCTCCCGATCTCAAAACGCTTGGGCCATTCCCCGATGACGGCTAGATTGGCGATGCTAGCTGCATCGTTTGTCCTTTGGTGACGCGAAGATTGCGAGAGGGAGGGCGGTATATCTCTGGTCATTCGCCTTCTGCGTCGCCTTGATGCGTAGGATTGCACTCGATATCCCTTAGGCGATTGCCATGCCAGACGGAACGAGGCCATTGCTGGAGTCAAACGGATCACAGGCCCGCTACAACATGGGCAAAAGCGTGGAGGACCAGAAGCGCAAGAAGGTGCTGATTGTAGGTGCTGGTGCAGCGGGTAAGTCTTCAAATGAATGATACTAAATGAGTAATTGTTAATTGAGGAGATAGGCATGTCCTGCGCACACCACCTAGCCGACCACCCAGATAAATTCGACGTAACTCTGGTCGACGCTGTCGACTACTGCGGTGGCCAGGCCTTCAGCATCCCCGTCGACAAGGAGAAGACCGGCGCATCGTGGCTGAACCAAGGTGTCCAAGGCGGCTCCTACATCTTCCACCACACCTTGACCATGTTTGCCCGACAAGGCTACTTCGCGGATCCAGTGAAGCTCCAGGTCTCATTCGGCAAGGGGGAGCACTTCTGGACCAACGTCTTTCCTACGCAGATGCTGAAGAAGCACGCAAAGGAGATCCGGAGGTTTTACTACATGCTGAAGATCGTCCGATTTTTCGAAATCTTCTTCGCTCTTCTGCCGATCAAGTATCTGGTCAAGATGTTCCGGTTTAGCGATGAGTTTGCGAACGTGGTGGCGCTGCCGATGGTCGCGCTGTTCCTGGGGACTGGAAACTATGCTCCTGAAGTACCAACTATGATGCTGGAGAGGCTGTGCACGAGTCCGACGTACGGCATGTGGAATCCACCGGACAAGAACAGCATTGCTTCTAATCAACCGCCTATGGTCGTCTTTCCAAACTTCAGCGAGTTTTACGAAACCTGGCGGAAGAACTTGATCAAGCGAGGCGTCAACGTTCGTCTATCGACGGAGGTGACTGGTGTTATCAGGCGAGACAAGAAGGGCGTTGCTGTCAAGGTCATCCAGCGAACTCCAGCCGCAGACTCTCACAATCCCAACTCAGCTTGGGCTACCGAAGACGGAACGAAGACTGATCGGGACGCCGATGCTAAGGAGGTGGTTGAGGAGTACGATGAGATCGTCCTCTGTGTCCTCACAGACACTGCCAAACGCCTCCTCGCACCCTCCATATCCGGCATGGAGAAGCGTGTGCTGGGCTCCGCAAAGTTCGCCAACGACATCACCGTCACCCACCAAGACACGGACTACATGAAACGCCACTACGAGAACTTCTGGAGCGAAGAATACGCCGTCGACGAACTCAACGGCGTCGATATGTCCAAACGCAACGAATTCGCCAAAGATAACTTCAAAGCCATGTACCTCATCCGGATGTACCCCAAGGACCTCACAAAACTCGAAATGTGCTTCGACTGCACCAACTACCAGTCCCAATTCCCGCCCTCCGTGCCATTCGAAAAGCACGTCTTCCAGACCATCTTCCTCAACAAAGAGCGCGACGGCCACCTCTGGACCATCGACGAGATTGACGAGAGCAAGATCATTCGCAAGGACTGGTGGCACCAGCTCTGCCACAGCTTCACGCACTACCTGTTCGTCGTGCCATGGATGTGGCTGTTACAAGGGAAGCGACACACGCGCTTCGCCGCCTCGTGGACGATGGTGAACGCGCATGAAGTGGCGGTGATGTCTGGAATTAGTGCTGCGGTGGATCTGGGCGCGGAGTATCCGCATGATTTGGAGAGGGACAAGTTTACGTTTCTGGCTTGGCGGCTGTATTATCTGCTTGTTTATGGACGGTGGTATAGGAGACGAGCGACTAAGGAGAGCAAGGAGGGAGAGGGCAAGGATTGGGCGACGGGGAATGAGTATGGGAGTACTTATGCTGGGCCGGGGGTGAACGCGGAGGAGGAGAGGAAGATGTGGAAGCAGGAGGTGGAGGCTGGACGGAGTTTGGAGAGCTTTTGAGCGGTTGATGAGATGAGCTTGAAGAAGATATCTTTTGCCACCGTTCAGCGTCTTTCTTTTCTGGCTTAGCAGTCTTTCTCACTCCTGCATGCTCAGCGTGACCCAAGCTTGTAGTCGCCAACTTCCAGGATTATCCGCGCATTGCCCTGCTGCGAGCGTGGCGAGCTAGTGGCTTGGTGGCTGCGTTCAAGTTCACCAAAACTTCAATGTTCGCGAGGGCACAGAAACTTCGTCGCCTTAGAACTCCATCACAGCTGGAAGCAGAAGCTGTTCATGAATATGAGATGTTTTTATGCCACTTCTTATCACAAGCAGTCTTTTCCCACGAGATAACGGTTCTTGCTCCGACAGAGTCTTTTCAATTTGCCGGCACTAGACCAGGTCCCAGCCATCTGAACCTGGAAACGATTCAATGCCAATGCCAATCTGACTTCACCTCCACCTCCGCCTCCGCCCATCCACCCGCCTCAACGGTCTTTCTACATTGCTATTCTCCCCGTAATGAACAGAATATCAATAACATCAATCACGAGCGATGAAATACGGAGAGACTCTCCGGCAGAGGAGCATACCTGCTTGGAGCCATCGTAGGTTCTTTCCAATGGCTTTCGCGGTCACGTCGGCACGCTCCGGGTGGCCGTGGAGCCCTTCCGTATCTCCTTATCCACAGTGTATGCTGATGTCTGTGGGAACAGACAATATCGATTATGACGATGTCAAGCATTTGATCAAAGAAAGGACGTCGCCTGGCTCGGGCAAGTCGATCTCGATACCGGGCCAGGGCGATGAGAAACTCGTTGAGCTTGAGAATACGCTTTTTGCTGTTCTCGCGGATCAGCATGAGCGGATTGATTTGTTTGTGAGGAGTAAGGCTGGGGAGATCAGGAGGCGATTGGGTATGTTCTAAGCAATATGTTCTACGAAAGGATGTGTGATACTGATTATATACAGACCATGCAAAGAAACAGCTAATCCAGCTCTCCACCCGGAGAATATCCGCCGCCGAACACCGCGTACCCATCGGCCGTCTAGAGCGCTACGGCAAGCTTGAAAACGACGTGCTCAAAGCCGGCGACGAGATTAGAAGTCTCGCGCGCTTCACGGGTACTCAGCGCACAGCTTTCCGCAAGCTGCTGAAGAAGTACAAGAAATGGACCGGCTCCTCTGGTCTTGAGGCGCGCTTTCGAGATGAAGTGCTCGATGATCCGAAGAGCTTTACGAAACTGGACCTGGGGCCTTTGCTAGATGAGTATTCGGTGACGCTGCAGGATATTCGGAGTTTGTATGAGACTAGCTTACAGCGGGCGGCGGCGAGGAAGGGCTTTAAGGAAGCCCCTGCTTCTCCTGGACCATCTTCTGTGGATCGGTTGCGGGGGGCTCTGCGCAATGGCTCGCGAGTGGAGTTCGACACGGCTATCGCGACTGTGCCTCTGGGTGAGGAGGGAGAGGTGGCGAACTACTTCGTCCACACGGAGAATGTGGTGGAGCTGCAAATCTCACTACTCCAGTATATGCGGTACTACACCTCGAGGAGTCGCTCAAACTCGACGGCGACACCAGTGACGCCGGCCACGCCTCGAAGGCCGTCAGCTAATACCGAGGGCCAAGATGCGGACTACTCCATGCTTGTCGCCGACGACCAAGCTCGCTTTGCGCAAGACCAGAGCAGACTAACCGTGAATCAGCGCGAGCACGCTTCAGGCGCTCCTCCACAAATGGCTAAGGCCTTGCTTCACTGGAATGAGGCGGAGGATGCGATGGTTTCTATGCGTTCCGGGGCACACAAGACCAAGACGGCAATGCTCAAGAGGAAACAGATCGATTCGTTCTTCGACCGAGACGGCTCCATGCCGAAGCAAGCAGAGGATAAAGATAGCGACGCTCTGCTTGCGGTGCGCAAAGAGCTCCTCAAGGATGCTGCGGTGCGACCGTTGTACAAGATATCGAGCTGTCGCTGCAGGTTCGCTGGGGTGAACGATGGCTCACAGTCGCTCACGCTTGCGACGCTCGACTCGTCCATTTCGATGCAGCGTATCACCAACGGCAAGCCCGATAACGAAGCATCGCAACTCCCGTTCGCTGTGCTTCAAGTACGCAAAGAAGGATCCACGACTAATAATCTTCTCGCCATGCTGGACTCCAGCCACCTCGTCGAGCGCGTTCGCGGCTTTTCTCTCCAGTATCACGCACTATGGCAGACGTGCCGACCAAAGAACATGTCACCTCCATTCTGGATTCCGATGCTCTCGCAGGATATCCGCAAGCTTCCACCACCCGCCTTCAAGCGTAACGGAACCAAAGCAGAAGGAGGCTCTGGCTCGCAATCAGCCACCCAAGGCACGGTCTCCACCAACTCCATCCGCGGCCTGACCGACAGCACCACAGCTGTCGAAACCTCCCGCCCCTCCTCCTCGGTAGTGCAAACAGACCTCTCCACCCCACCCCTGCGCTCCTTCCGCAAGAAACGCCGACGCACCTACGCACAACGCGCTGCAGAGCAGCAGAAATACTGGTCCGAGTACGACAACCCCTCCGACGGCGAGAACACCTCCGACGCCTACGTCCTCTACATCGACCCCAACGAAAAGTCCACCCTCGACCGCCTCCTCGACAGACTCGGCGGGTTCTTCGGCCGCTCATCCGCAGAAGAAGAGGAATCTTTACTGCCATCCCCCTCCACCCCACTAAACGACGACGACACCTCCGACGAAGAAGACACCGCGCCAGCAGCAACCTACGGCACGCTCCCTCGCCCCCTTCCCGGCTGGCCTTCACAACACCACAACGAAGGGCCGCCATTCCTCCCCCAAGTCACCGGCATCTGCTTCTTCGCCTCCCTCTCCATCCTGCTCGTCGCCTACATCCTCGCCACCACCTCCAAACACAAGTTTGTCGCCGAAGTGGACGTGGGCATTATTTTCGCCGTGGCGTGTGGGTTGGCGCTGGCGGTGATTGGGTGCGTGCCTGTTATGCGGAGGGAGGGGGGAAGTTGGGGGAGTTTTGCCGTGGTGGTGGCGGTGGTGACGGGGGAGGTGGTGGGGAGTGGGGGGTTGCTTGCTTGGGTGTTGGGGTGATGTCGTCCTCTCCCCGGGGGGCCGGGTGGGAATTTGGTTGGGAGGGTGGGATGATGTGATGAGCGGTAATGGTACTTAACGTGCGCTTGTGCTTGAGCAAGGCGATCGGTCAGGCAGGCAGGGCAGGATACACTTGGTGCCATGTTCTGAACACCGTTTTGTCTATACACTGTACAAACTACACGCATCACTGCTTCAACTCCACCCCAATACTCCTCAAATACGCGCACCTCTCCCTCTGGTCCCGGGGCACCTTCTCCATCCCCGTCGCATTCGTCCGAAACTCCAACCGGTTCCAATACCCCTCCCCTTTCGTCCAGCGCTGCCACTCCGGACTTCCCTTCACGCGATGCGTGTTCGGGTTGTAGCTTCTGATAAAGCTGGTCCAGTATCCCTGCACCACGGACACGATGGGGTAGTTCACACCGCCGCGCATATAGGAGTCGGGAGCTCCGCCGTTGGTGTTCTCCGGGCCCCAGATGGCGTTCACCTCGATGGTGTGGGAGACGCCATACCCCTCCTTCGCCGCAGGCGGATCAATGACATTCCAACGGTAATTCCAATTCGGCACGCTGCAATTCGCCTGCGCGCCGGAGATAAAGATTCCCGGGCAGATATACCGCGTTTCGCCGTACCCCTTGCTCGCTTCACGCCACGCGCGTCCGGAGTCCGGGAAGGAGGGCGTGCCGGCGATGGGGTAGAGGGAGTTCCAGGTGCGCAGCTGGGAGAGCGTGAAGGAGGGCCATTGGGACTGCAGGAAGGTGTCGGTGTCGCTGAGGTTGGCGGTGGTCATGGGGACGAAGATGGTGCCTTCGTTTGTGTCGTCGCCGCCGATGGCCTGGGTTCGTTTCTTAGTGGGTGGTGGTGGGGGGAAGGGGTGGGGTGGGGTAGGGGCTTACCGGGACTTTGACGAATTTGCCTTGGGCGTAGGCGCGGTAGGTGTAGTCTGTGATGAAGTTGTAATCGAGTGTGGGACCGTACATGTATAGTGGTGGGTCTTGGGCTCCGGGGAAGGGCGTGTTGAAGTTTTGTTCTTGCAGCTCGGTGGCGGTTAGGTTTCGCAGGCAGGAGAGGGTGTCTACAGCGCGCGTGCAGCCCGTGCGGATGACCAGATTGTCGTAGGCGAATTGGTTCTCTTTGACTGTGCGGAGACCTGAGAAGGATTGAGATTCTGCGGCTGTCGCGTGGAAGAGCCCGTCGTCTCGCCCTCCGTAGGCTGTGACTTGGAGATTGACAGACTGAGCTCCAGCACTGTCGCCGCCCATGGTGACGTGGCCGGGATCGCCGCCGAATAGGGAGATGTACTGCTGGACCCATTGGAGTGCGAGTCGCTGGTCTTTCAGGCCGTTGTTGATGCCGCCGTCTGCAAGGACTTCTTCGCCGGCCAGGAAGCCGTAAGGGCCGACTGTAATGAACCATTAGCAAGGCAAAATTCAACGTTCTCAATACTTTTTACCTCTGTAATTGAAGTTCACAACAACAATGTTCATATCACTCGCCATCACCAGTCCAGAACCATTGTAATTCGCATTACTGTTGGTATTGAAGCCTCCTCCCTGGATGAAGAAGTACACCGGCAGCTTCGAACCCTTCTTCGCACTGCTCGGCGCAAAGATGTTCATGTACAAACAATCCTCAGCACTCTCGTTCGTCGGCGGTCCAGCGGCGGTACCAAGACAAATCGGCTTGTACGCATCCGCGTCAACCACACCGTCCTCAGCCAGTGGCGGCTGCGGCTCCCGAAACCTCAAGTCGCCTAATGGAGGTGCCGCGTACCTGACACCAAGCCATTGGGTAACGCCGTTCTTCAATGCTGTCCCGCGGTAAGAAGTGTAGTTAAGATGTACCGTTGAGGATACAGCGAGAACCGGCGGTAGAGCCGTCACGGCAGCGGAGAGGTAGAGGAAAACTCGCATGATGAGGAATGCCTGGAGGAAGAAGAGGGCGAGGTACAGAGTGCGAGACCAGCGGGTCATGGTGTCATTTATACCCCGGGCCTAACATGTGGAGGTTGGAGGATCGTCGGGAGTAGTGCATCGTTCAGGGTTTGAGTGTTCTTCCGTGCTCTGTTGTGATCGAATCTGGTATATGATGGCTGTAAGGCAAGTACAGCGCTGGGGTCGCTTTCTTGTAAGCCGGCGAACCAATATGACTACGGGTGGGACTCTTTGTCGTACTGATGTTGTTCGAGTGTGACGATGGAGTGTCGGATGGAGCGGGGACGTCTCCAGGGACCCATGCGCTGCGCACGAGCTTTCCCCACATCACCCCACATCCACCGAATGGGGAAGGTGTGGAAAGCTTCTGCGTCACCGCCAAAACATTACTCACAACAATTTCACAAAGCCATTGTCACCAACGAACACTACCCTGCCCTGCCTACCCTTCGATCAGCTACATCAGCACCACCAACAATGGCAACCACCCGCCTCCTCCGCCCCTCCACAGCCTGCCTCCGCGCCCTCCACAAACAACAACCTCGATGCCTCCCACACAACCTCCAGCAGTACCGACACAATACCACAAGCACCCCCTCAACCCCCCAAACCTCCCCCTTCGCCCCGCGCCACCTCCTCAGCATCGCCGACCTCACCCCCTCCGAACTCACCGCCCTCATCACCTCCTCGCGCAAACACAAAACCCTCTCCAAATCCGGCGCTCCCTCGCCCCTCGCCTCCTCCCTCCTCGGCCAGACGATCGCAGTCATGTTCGCCAAACGCTCTACACGGACGCGGGTGTCCACCGAAGCCGCTGTAGCGAGCATGGGTGGACATCCGATGTTCCTTGGTGCGGGGGATATACAGCTAGGCGTGAACGAGTCGCTGTACGATACCTCCGTGGTGATCTCCTCAATGGTATCCGCGATCGTGGCGCGCGTGAATGGACACGAGGACGTCGCGCAGCTGGCGAAGCATAGCAGTGTGCCGGTAATTAATGCGCTGAGCGATGCGTTTCACCCGCTGCAGACGATTGCGGATTTCCTTACGATTCACGAGGCGTTTCCGAAAGAAGGCGCGGGGGAAGGCGGAGGGCTGGGGTTGGAAGGGTTGAAGATTGCCTGGGTGGGAGATGCGAATAATGTGCTGTATGATCTTGCCATTGGCGCGGCGAAGCTGGGCGTGACGTTGAGTGTGGCTACGCCGAGGGGGTATGGGATTCCGGGTCATATGCGGGAGGTTATTACGTCCGCTTCGCCGACTTCATCATCAGCGTTCTTGACGGAGACAAATGTACCCGAGGAAGCGCTGAAGAACGCCGATATCGTAGTGACGGACACCTGGATCTCGATGGGCCAGGAGGCGGAGAAGGCGGAGAAGATGAAGGCGTTTGCGGGGTTTCAGATTACGAAAGAGTTGGTGGAGAGGGGCGGGGCGAGGGAGGGGTGGAAGTTCATGCATTGCTTGCCCCGACATCCGGAGGAGGTGAGCGATGAGGTGTTCTATAGTCCGGCGAGCTTGGTGTTTCAGGAGGCGGAGAATAGGTTGTGGGCCGCTGTCGGGGCGCTGGAGGGGTTCGTGGTTAATAAGGGGGTGATTCGGTGAAGGTGGAAGAAGGGAAACAGAAAAGTGGTTCGAAAGGTTGTTGGTTTCGACTGGGGCTAACTGTACATTCATTCTGCCTGGTGCCATGCGCCATCCGCCGAGCGAAGAGATGTGCGACGCCGAACACCACACGCTGCCAAAAGGGATGCCCTGGAGCCTGGTGTCTAATACAGTAATGGCGTGGAAGATAAGCCGAAGAGTCGCAACGGGGAAAGGAAGACCACCCTGCCCCTAGCTTGGCGGTAGAGAGCTGTGGTCCACGACATCTTCCGCCTCCTGCGCCAGTTCTGCGGGAGCGTGTAAGGGTGATCGTGGAAGAGCCATGAGACCTGGACAGCATAGATTAGCATATACCTCTACACAGATAAATAACGAGCTGGCAAGTCTGCAGCACTCACCCGTCCTCGCGCTCTCCAGAATCCCAAACGGCGCAATGAGCTTCATGAAGCTGTCAATCCTGCTAGGCTTCGCCGACACTTCCACGATACAGTTATTCGTACTGATATCCAACACCTTCCCACCAAACTGATGCGCCAGATGCGTAATCGTCTCCAAATGCTGGTGCTTCAGTCTCAAAGCCTCAGACGGCGCCAGATTGCTTGGATGGAAATCCGGAGTCTGCATCGCCTGGTTTCCCTCGCCCTCCCTCGCCTCCGCCAGCTGCTCTGGCGTCATGTCTTCGGCTCCCTGCGCCATCGTCTCCGCGCCCGTCATCTCCCGGTGATGCGCAAGCAATTCGTCGAAGTACTCCGGTCCCAGGGTGCTGATCTTCGCCAGCAGCAGCTCCCGCTGCACCAAGGGAGCAGCCGTGTAATCCAGCACCGCCCACACCGGCACCAGATCCTCCAACTGCCGTCGCGCCTGCTCCACCACCCCGTCCTGTCCTTGTAAGACGATCGTCATACGACTCAGATCCGCGACCTCGGTGCTGCAAACAACGAGTGAGTCGATGTTGAAGCCCCTCGCGGCGAGAATCCCTGAAACGCGGGACAAGACGCCCGGCTCGTTCTGCACGAGGCAATTGAGGATATGCCGGGCGCGAGGCGCGGAGGAGGGGAGAGGGGTTTCATAGAGGATGTTGCTGACGGCTGCGGCGGGGGAGACGGGGGCGGAGGTGTGGGCTGAAGGGAGCGGGGAGATGCGGCGGTGGACGGCTTTGTAGGCTGAGGGGGCGGTTGTGCTGGATTGTCGTGTCGGGTGCAGGGTTGTTCTTATTGTGAGAGAGGTTGTTCTAGGGAGGGCGGATTGGGGGGTGGAGAGGGTGGTGTGGAGGGCGCGGAGGGCGCGTTTGGTGGCCATGTTGGCGGACAGTCCAGGTATCGCAGTCGTGAATGTGATTGAAGTGTGCGTTGTAGGTCAATGGCTTCGTTCACATGCAGAAGAATTGGAGTGTTTGAGAAGATGAGTCGAGCTCCAGACTTCAATCTTCACTTCCTGGGGCTAAACTCCGACAGCCGAGCGGGCTTGGCGCGCGCTAGCTTAATGTCGAGCTTTCTTCGATCGAGTCCGACCTTTACTTCGATCTTCCTCTCTCCACCACCGCAACCTCCCCCCCACCCTACAGACTCACCCGATAGCACTATCGTCGCCATGTCGGACGAGCCGCGCAAGAGGTCGCGCTTCGACCAAGACGAGCCTGAACCCGCGCGCAAGTCTCGCTTCGACCGCCGCTCGCGATCCCCCTCATCCAAGGACACCGAGGCTCGTCGCTCTCGCAGCCCAATCGCGAAGAGCGTCGAGAGCCCCAGCACGAACAAGAGGGATGCGGCAGCTGCTGCGGCGGCGGCGGCAGCCAAGATCAATGCTTCCATCAATGCGAAGAAGGGCGCGCAGCAGGTCGACGTTCCACCCATTCGCAAGGTATGCGCTGAACCACCACTCACATGTATATATTATGCTGACATGCTACCACAGACCGAGTCCCCAGGCGCAGGCGTAGGCGCAGCCAAGTCTCCCTCACAGCCTGGCGGTCCTCAAGAAGACGGCTACACTCAAGACGGTGACTTCATCAAAGATATTGAGGTCAACGACCTGCGCAACCGCTACACCCTCACCAAAGGCAGCACACAGAAGATGGTAAATATCACACCCTTTTGCATGTCCCACTGATACACCCAGCCATCATCTACATCTACATGGGTTTGTTGTAAAAACGAATTGTTAGAGAACAGATTTGGCTCACTTTTGACCCTCACTACAGCCTCCGACGGCAAGCCACCCGATTGACATCAGCTGACCTCACATGTGCTATCTAGATTAAAGAAAAAACTGGCGCTGGTACGACTTCCTCCCTCCGCCTTTAGTGCAAACCACTCGTTTAGGGACGAATTGCTCACGTGTGTAAAGATGTCACGACCCGCGGAAACTACTACCCGGACAAGAGCATGGCCACTCCAGCCGTACGTTTACACCACGCCGACCTGCACTCCAGGGCTGTCATACTCGACGCTAACATTTGCTGCAGAACCCGCCCTTGTACCTTCACGTTACGAGCCGAACCAAAGAGGGCCTCGAGATGGCGATCAAAGAGATCGACGAGCTCATGCAGAAGGACCTCCCCAACCTCATCGACGAGCGCCGCTTCCGCCGCCAGCGCGAACCCGAGCAAGTCGAGCGCGACCACCTTGGTCGCCGCAAGTGGCCAGAGGAGCGCATCCCCGTCGACCTCGAACCGATTCCGGGCTTCAACCTCCGCGCGCAGGTAGTGGGCCAGGGTGGAACTTACGTGAAGTACATCCAGAGCGAGACGGGCTGCAGGGTCCAAATCAAGGGCAGAGGCAGTGGATTCATGGAGCACGATACACAGAGGGAGAGCGACGAGCAGATGTACTTGCATGTTGCGTGAGTAGTCTTCTTTGACACTGAGCACATATTGCAGGGATGCAGGTGCTAATGATAAGTCACAGGAGCCCGGATGCGACGATGGTTGAGAAGGCCAAGGAAATGTGCTTACAACTCCTTGATTCAGTGCGCGAAAACTACGAGTCGTTCAAGCAGCGCCCGCCTCGCAGTGCTGGACCGGATCATCGCGGCGGCTTCGACAACCAGCGTAGTGGTAGTAACGGCGGCTACCAAGGAGGCTACAACCAGGATCGCAACGGCTCGGGCTCTTACGGCGGCAACCCTCAACAAGACATGAGCGGCTACGGCGGCAGCTACGGCGGCACTCCATACCAACAGCAACCAGCATACGGAGCTCCAGCTGGCGGCGCCCAATCCCCGACGGCCCCTGCGCCGGCAATGGACAGTACCCAAATCGCAGCATGGACCGCCTACTACGCCCAGAACCCCGACGAAGACCCGTACAAGCCGTATGGAGGGTACGCGTACATCATGAGCTACTACGCTCAGACTGGCGCAGTCCCGGCCGGTGGTCAGCAAGCAGGCGGGTACGCTGGAAGCCCACAGCAGCAGAACGGTGGATACAATGCTGTACCACCTCCTCCTGGAGCAAGTGAGGCCCCTCCGCCCCCACCGCCGCCACCAGGTACGTGAGTCTTTTTCAAAAGCGTGGTCGTGTTTTGTTGGGAGGGCGGCAGGGCGGCTTTTCAGGATGCAGAGCAGGGGACGGGAGGATTGTTTCAATGGACAGGTGCTTGCAGGCTGCTTGTTCGAATAAGCGATTGTTCGTAGCATGGTAGGTTGTCAACTGGCGGACATTCCTTGCGCTGTGATATAGCTATTTCAGACGATACGAGAATGGATCTCTCTTGCAGGTCTGTGGTGTCTCCACGTGAGCGGCTGCTTATCAGCCATGACGCTTGTCCCGAAACGTCAGCGGGCGCAGTCGACAGGCATTCGCAGCAGGATGCGACACCACTCCTCTTTACACTTCACACTCCCTCAGGCACCAGCATTCTCGCCTCTCGTCTACCTCTCTGTTTCAATGACCTAGCGATATCCCCATCACCGCGCTGTTCGCGAAACTGATAACCACCTCCACCGCCTGAATTGCGCAGTTACGTCATCACCGCCGCCATCATGGCAACCTCACGAGATACCCACGACCAGGACCCAATGGACCGCGAAGAAGAGCAAGAAGACGCCACCGAAACCTCCCCGCTCCTCCCTCCCTCCGACCCGCCCACCGCCCCCGACCAATCCCAACCCCACCGCGAACGCAGCGCCGAGTCTCTCCTCCGCCGCACCCTCTCCGACTCCTCCACCTCTTCCCCCAAAAAGCACAAGTCATGGCGTCAGCGATGGCCCTCCCTCCTCGCGCTAGCGGTGCTGTGTCTGGTCGTCGTGTTGATTATGGTGTTTGCGTTCTTCGCGCCGAATATCGTCGAGCAGTACGCGAAAGAAGCCGCTGTGTTCACGCCGCGGAGTCTGAGCGTGGATGAGTTTACCGGGTCGGGAGTAAGGGCGAGGGTGCAGGGAGATTTCACCCTCGATGCGAGGAGGGTGCATAAGAAGGCCGTGAGGGATTTAGGGCGGTTTGGAACGTGGGTGGCGCGGTACGCAGAGAGCGGGGAGAGCGAGGTCGAGATCAGTCTGCCAGAGTACGGGAACGTGGTGTTGGGGACGGCCAAGGTGCCGAAGGTCGTGGTGGATCTGCGGAACGGGCACACGACTGCTGTGGATGTGCTGGCGCAGGTGGAGCCGGGGCAGAAGGAGGGTTTGAGGAGGGTCGCGGGGGATTGGGTGGAAGGGAGGTTGGGGAGGATGAGGGTGTTGGGAAAGGCGAGTGTGCCGGTGAAGAGTGGGATTTTTGGGTTTGGGACGCAGAAGTTGAGGGAGGAGGTGGTGTTTGAGGAGGGTGATGTGCCGGCTGTGCCGGAGTATGATATTAGGAAGATCAATGTCCATGAGGCGGAGGGCGACGAGGAGGGGATGGAGGCGGATGTTAGGCTGAGCGCGATGAACGATTACCCAATTGATTTCGAGGTGCCCGGACTGGGGTTTGAGGTGTTGGTTGATGGGTGTGTGGATAGCGATCCCTACATCCATGTTGCAAACGCGAAGACGGACGAGACGCACGTTCGACCGAAGCGAGAGGTGGAGTTGGACGTCACGGGTATGGTGCGAAAGCTGCCAGATGTCCTGACACAGGACTGCCCGGACTCCGACAAGTCACCCCTCGACACCCTTCTCGGCAACTACATGCGTGGCAAGGAGAACACCATCTACGTCCGCGGTTCGAAGTCGCCTTCTAAAGACACGCCTAGCTGGATCACTGAACTGATCCGCGACATCGTCGTTCCTGTCCCTCTTCCAGGCAAGAGCATGGGGCATCTCATCCGCAACTTCACACTCGCAGACACGCACTTCAGCCTTCCCGATCCCTTCGCCGATCCGGACGCACCAGAGTCGCAGCCCAGGATCTCAGCCAAGGTGCAGGCTCTGGTCGCTCTGCCGGAAGAAATGAACTTCAACATCTCCGCCAACCGCGTGCGAGCCGATGCAGATGTTTACTACAAGCACAAGAAACTCGGCAACTTGGACCTCCACCGCTGGCAGCCTGCGAACTCCACACGAGTAGAAGGCACAAAGAAAGAAGGACCAGGCTTAATGGTCGAGAGCATAGTCGACAAAGCCCCGCTGAACATCACGGACAACGACGTGTTTGCGGACGTGATCCAGGACATGGTGTTTGGCGACAAAGGCGTCGTGATGCAGATCAAGGCCGATGTGGATGTAGAGGTCGAGACGGCGCTGGGGGAGTTCAAGGTCAGGAGGATTCCGGCCGAGGGGGAGGTGCCTGTTAAGCGTAGGTCTTCTTGATCTCCTCTCGCCTTTTACCATCCTTCAGTCCGCATACGTGCGGGCGAGGGTTGGCAGGCGTTGTACAAATAGAAATGAATAGATAGGCTAAAACCCGTCCTTTCTCCCTAGCCATCTCCTCCTCGCCTTCTCCACCCTCCCACGGCGCTCCGTCCAACTCCACATCCAACGACACGGTCTCGATCGGTGGCGCACTCAACCCCAAGATCGTCGACCTCCACATCCTCTCCACCACTCCGTCCTCGCTCACCTTGACCGCTCTGCTGAACCTCACGAACCCAACCCCTTATACCGCGACGATACCGTATCTGGACCTGCATATCATGAAGAACAACTCTTTACTCGCCAATGCTACGTTACGGGATACCACGATCGTGCCGGGGAATAACTCCAACATTTTAGTAGAAGCGACGTACGATCCTCTGACGCTGGGCGGCGAGGAGGGGAAGAAGGTGGGCAGGGAGATGCTGAGCCAGTACATCTCCGGCTGGAACACGACCGTCACGATCAAGATGCACGAGGGTTCGATCCCGACTCTACCGGGCTGGGGCAAAGTGCTCGGCCGGTTTGGAGCAGAGGTCCGGGCGCCGAGGTTGGGTGTGCCGCACCATGGCTCCTCCTCCCCGGGAGACGGCGACGAGGAGGACGATGGGAAAATGCACTTCATCTCCGACGCCACCATGCATCTTCTCACCTCCACCGCGACCTTCACCCTCCTCTCCCCGCTCCGCCACAGCACCCTCATCATCGAGAACCTCGACGCCACGGCCTACTACCACGGCGACAGCGTCGGGCACATTCAATATTCCATCCCCTTCGCGGTTCCACCGGTCGACAGCGAGGGGAACGGCGTGCAGAGCCCCCGGTTGCCTGTAGAGTGGAGTCTGGGCAGCGTGGGGTATGAGGCGGTGAAGAACGCGTTGGGGGGGACTTTGAAGTTGGGGGCGAGGGCGGAGGTGGGGGTGCGGTTGGGGGAGTGGAGGGAGGGGGTTTGGTTTGAGGGTGGGGGGATTGGGGCGAGGGTGAGGCTTTGATGTACTTGTTGTTTGGGAGGGGAGAGGGCGGATGGGGGGTGTGTATAGTTGGAGGTGGTGGTGGGGAATTGATGATATATATATATATATCAAGCAAGATTATCTTTGTAGCTATCGAAAAGGTTTGTAGAGATCGCTTGTCGTTCCTTTCGGATACAGGCTGGCTCACGGAGACGTCGCTGCGTGTGCTGAGTGCAGCGTCACCGCCTCACACTCCGTCTCGCACCAGCAGCAGAAAAGAGGTCGCGAGAAGAGCCGAGCATGGGTTCGAGAGGACGAGCAACGCCCCGCTGTGAGCCAACTCCACGAACGCCGTGGATTTGAGACAATGCGTAGTCTTGCCCGGCAGTTGACTGTATTGGACGATAGTTGGAGGGTGGGAGCAAGATGCGTTGCTGGTTCCGCTGTACTGGAGGTGCCATCGGTGCCCGTGGCGATGGAACTTCAGGGCGGTGTAAAAACCTCTGCAAACCTTGCTGGGCACGAGCATTGCTGGGCGGTGGAGGGACATGCAGATTCCCACGGACAAGATCCGCAGCAGCCGGCCGTTCGTAAGAGCGATATAGGCGGTCGTTGGACGGTGGCCGGCCCACTCTCTCTGTTGGCGGACGATCGAATCGTGGGTTACTGAAAGCGCTGATACCCGCCGAATAATATCCTGCAGCAGCATCGCTAGGCAACTCATCGACTGGTCTGGCAAATCGTGCTCCTGCTGGCGGGCGTTGGAAAGGCTGCGCGCGGACTGCTGTCGACCCACGCTTGAAGAAAGGACTGATGACCGAGTTTGCTGGACGGGCTTCTATGTGCCTCTTGCGTGGGGAAGGTGTTGCTCGAACTGATGGGCGCTCAGCGCTCGGTACTCCATCGCGCGAATAGTCGTAACTGTGTTTTGGCACACGATTTCTGTACGCCGGATTGTGGTGGAAAGGTTGCGGATTCTGGTCTTCTCGTCCAATGTCGCCGTGAGCAGTCAAGTCATAGCCCCGTCCATCTTGGCCGCTGAAGCGATATTGTGGTCGTGGCGGGGAGTTGATGGATAGTCTTGAGAATGGCTGTACGCCATGTATCTGACCCTGAGCTCCCATACCATTCTCCTTGGGATGGTGAATAATGTCAGACTCCCGGTCCAAAGGTCGGCGCGCATTGCTTTCTTCAGATTGCCACGGGCGAGATGTGTGGAAGGACTGTGGCGCATGCATCGTAGCCTGGTTATGCTCGCCATGATCTCGGATGCTGGGATAGACGGCTGATTCGGTGTTCCGAGGAGCTGGCATAGCACGGCCAAAGGTGGAAAGTCGGGACGCTGGAGGCTCGTGGCTTCCAGGACCAGCAGGAACCGCCGGTCGTACGGCGTTCAGTCTAGGAAGCGGAGGTGGCATGAGATCGCGACTGGACCCACGAGGTCGATGGACATCCGCTCGCTGAGGAAGGGACTGCACGTCGTCGAAATGCTCACGTTTCCGTTTCCGCGCTGAGGAAGAGTTTTCGAGCTCGATTGCCTGCCGAACTGGAGGTCGGATCGTGGGCGAAGCGCCTGGTTGTGCCGGGGGCAGGTCGTTTCCAGCAGGGTGTTGCTCGCGAGGGTGCTTCTCATCAGCGCCAGAATATGGCTCGAAGGTATACTGAGGTTCCGGGACGTCGTAGCCCAGATGGCGGAGCTGCCCTCGAAGGATGCGGAGCTCTCTGCTGCCGGTCAGCGAGCGCATCCATCAAACAGGTGGAGAGATGTATAGTACTTCGCCATATCGCCCATCCGATCCAGATAATGACTGATCATGGGCTTCCGCCCCTCCCACTTCTGTAGCTGCCGCTCCGATTGCTCAAGCACCTGCACTCGTTCTTCCAACTTTGCGACATTTGCCTGGGCTAACCGTCTGACCTTCCGCTCTTGCGAGTGAGCTTTCTCGGATGCATATAGCTTGCTCTCTGCCTGCTTCCAATGTATCCTCGCTTTGCGTGCGTAATGCGACAGAGCCACATATTGAAACTGGACAAGCGTATCAGCGTTGATTAGCGTTCGCACGGCCAGCAACCTACATACCCGGACAGCGCTCATTCCAGGCACACTCGTATCGAGTTTCATTGGTGGGCATTGAAACCACTCGATGGGTATGGCGGAATCATACTGACCTTGTTCTACGCCGCGCAGGCTGTACAGCTCCTTCGGTCGTTTGTCGCCGTTGTCCTCGATGCACGTTGGGCACAGTGCTTTAGGAGCCTGGTCTTGCGGATGGAAGGGAATGGCTGTGCGTGTGTCAGTGTTGAAACCGCGGTCACTCACCGCAGGCACATACCACCATCCTCGAAGTGCTTTGAGCAGCTCACATGGGAGCATTCCGCTATCCACATCTTCGTGACTATGCCATCGTCTTCTCCAGAGCCACTGTGGAATCCATGGTTGCTCTCCACCGTCGCGTAGACCTCGGAAGGGGTGGCCTGGCAGACGCCGCAGCTGAAGATGATCTCTTGTATTGGTACTGCATCGCGGGCAGTGTTTGGGTGAGGCGCTGCCTCCGCCATGACCTCCTCTCAGCCCAGTATTGCGGCGTGTGTTGCTGAAGTTGCAAATAGGAGACGTGAAGTGAAAATAAGCTTTCACGCGTGTCCGGCAGAATCGGAAGGTGCAACCTGCGCGCGACATGGCGAGCTCTCTCATCATTGCGAAGAGCGCCGAAGGACAGAGAGCATAGCGCACATTCCTTCTCGCGCATCTGCAACAGCCATTGAAGGCATGCCTGTCGCAAGCAGCGCATGGCTCAACAGCTCTAAGCACCCCTACAAATACCAAGGCCTTGCCTTACCTATCAGCACCTCGACACATGAATGAAAGAGAAGTCTACCAGCCGTTTGAACTGTATTCATGTGAGCCCTATGTACATCGTTCGCTCCTTCGCAACCTCTAGATGAACGTTCGGCAAGGGTAGCTGGTGAATGTTAGCACACAAGCGCATCTGAAATGTTCAACAGCAAGACTCACGTATCAGGATATGGCTGCTCATCCATGACCGTATACCGCTTATCCTGAGGATGCAGAGATGGAGGCATCGGAGGCATGCCATTCGCCGCAAGCACCCCCTTTGAAGCGCCCTTCTGCTTCTCGAAAAACTGACTCAGCCCTCTCTCACCCTCCTCCTTGACCTCCACCAACTGCTTGTTGCCCGCATCTCCGATCTGCAACACCTCTTCATTCGGCTTCGCGGCCGAGCCCACGCTCAACAGCGCAACCACATCCGGCTGGTTCACCACTGATAGCTTCGGGTAGTTTCTTCGCACATCGCGTTTCCAGTATGGGTTGTCTGCAATGTCTGCGGCGGGCACGGTGGTCGGGTCGTCGTAGTCTTGTGGCTTGTTGCCGGCGGGCGGGGGGTTGCGGTAGTGCGGGTTCATAGGTACGCCAGTGGATCGTTTGGGGTCCACGGCGAGGAATTGGTTGATTCTTGCCCAGATGCCTGTCGGTTGTACCGTGTATTTCTGCATTCGTTAGCTTGCAAGACCATCGTTGCCATCGTCGGGCCGTGTACCTTGAAGCCAGATACGGAGGCGAGGTTCGCGGCGGCCTGCAGTACCTCCTTGGGTCCCTTGCCGGTCGCCATGCTGTCGGCGGTGTCGCGCTACTACTCGATGTGTCGGTCAAGTGTTGGTAGTGATCCTGGTGGCCGATGTCTTCGGACTCTAGGTGAAGCCCTAGACATGCCAAGAAAACCACCCTTCGGCCGACCTTCCAGATGTGTCTGCATTCACTCATTCACTCCACTTCATATGCCCGAGCTCTATATAGCGTTGACTGTCTTCACTTCATCTCAAGAAGGACAGGCCATCAAGCGCGATTCAGAACCAATAACTGTGATTTTGGCAAAAAGGCAGACCATCTTAAACATAGCTATGCCAACATGAACGAAGACAAGATGACATCTCGACTAGCAGCATTCCGACCTATGGTGACAGAACTTGGAACAGCTTTGAAAGACTTCCAGAACTCACAATCGAATTTCCGTATCTTCAAGACTGTCTACCCGTCTTCCAGACAACCGCAGAATCCGTCGTCACCAAAAGGAAACGATGACGCTCCAAAGACCATCTTCATCCTGGACTCCTCCTTCAATCCGCCTTCGATAGCACACCAGATCCTCGCACAGTCCGCGTTGAAGAAGACCGCTTGCCAGAACTTCCCGGGACCGTACCGATTGCTCCTTCTATTCGCCACGGTGAATGCCGACAAAGCACCATCAGCAGCTTCATTCGACCAACGACTGGCTTTGATGTCGATCTTTGCAGGAGATCTGCTCGAAAGCCTCAAGCAGAAATCAGACGAGTATCATGCTGTCCCTGTCGATATCGGCGTAACGACTGTTCCATACTACACCGACAAGTCAGCCTACATCGAGAAAGAAGGCCAAACGTGGTACCCTGGGAAGCCAAAGCACATCCATCTGGTAGGCTTCGATACCCTCACGAGATTCTTCGCTGCAAAGTACTATCAGAAGTTCGATCCGCCGTTCTCCGCACTGAATCCATATTTTGACGCCGGCCATCGACTTCGGGTGACTCTGCGGCCAGACGACGAGTATGGTAGTGTCGATGAGCAGCGAGCGTATGTGCAGAGGCTCGCAGACGGCGAGATGGAGAAAGATGGCGCGAAGAGAGAGTGGGCTTCGCAAGTCGAGCTTATTCCTCCTAATCCGCGGGTAGGTGTGAGCAGCACAAAGATTCGAAGGATGGCGAAGGCGCAGAAGTGGGATGAGGTTCAGGAGCTTATGATGCCAACAGTAGCGGAGTGGGTGAAGAGTGAGAGGCTGTACGATGAGGATGATAGGGGTGCAAAGATGGCGTAGCGCAGACACGATCTTGCCCTTTCATCAACAACATCATCATCAATCGCCCATCAGAGCTTCCACTTGTCGTACAGCAAAGCGTAGCATGTGGATCCCAGATGCTGCAAGAACCTGAGCAGGCTCTAGGAGCAGCCGGAAGCCTGCGGAATCCGTTCTTGAGAGAATCTTCTACAGTAAATCAGCAGCGTGCGCGGGCAGAGCTGTGGCGCAAGGCGTCTTGCAAAATGTACACGCCCCAACGGCATATAGCGAGATATTGCGTGTATAGAATAGGTGTCAGACGACCACCTGAATGTTGTACATCTAATTATTTCAAGTAGAGTGTCTCCGCCTCCTCTAGGTGTGCGCCAATCGCTCAAAATGCAAAGTAGGGTGCTGCGAAATATCGTACACGTGGAATGCGAGTCGATCACTTCGACTTCGGAGGTTTGACTCGAGGCCCAATATTCCAGCCCCATCCTCTTAACGTCTTGACGATCTTGGGGGTGACCGCAGCGGTGAGTGGGACTCGAATGAAGATGAGGGACTTGTGCACGCCGTAAGCGAGCAGCAGCTGGGTCCAGATGCCTTCAGCAGGTCAGCATTGCAAAAAAGTGTATTGGAGTATGAGGCAGCACATACTTGCGTTCTCCTTGATCTTGTGCCCTTCTATGTCCACCGCACGGCTCTCCCTCGCCTCTGCTTCTACAGCTTCCACTGCAGGCTCAGCGGTGGGAGACATGCTCGGGACCACCATGCCAACGAGACTCCAGAAACCGTTGACTATGGCGTGCTCCGCTTCCCCTATCCGATCAGGTCCGATCAACCTCACTGCCAGAAAGCAGAATGGAAAGTCCAGCAAGGACAAGCCAAAGTATACTCCGACCGCTGCCCAGCCATACTTCTTTGAAAGCTGCTTGAACCGCTCTCGTATTGACTGAGGAGGCTGTCTAATCCCCGCCTGCGGTATGGGCGGGGAGCTTTTGCTGGAGTCGTGCCGTATGCGCTGTCGAGGCTTTACTCTCCATAACGGTGCGCGAGCTGCTGGCGATTTTGGTAGGAGTTTGGCGGATGATATTGATCGTACTGAAGGTCTGGCTGCTTCAGACAGTGGCGTATGCGAGAGAAGTGGTAGCCGTGTTTGCGTAGGTCCAGGTCGTAAGGGCGAGTTACGAAGTGCTGCTAGGAAGACTCGACTCCTCAGCATCTCAGCACCGTCGGTAGATTGTTATTAGAGACTCTTTCAATAGGTGACGTTGTCAGGCGCATGCAGCATGCTGCATCGACCAGATTTCTGGAAGACGCGCATCATCCGACAATGCCAAGCTCTTTCGGTCTGTTCCGAGCCCGACGTTGCTGACTTGGTTTGGTTGATCGCCGGTAGGGTTCTTCGAATCTTCGCCAGAGCTTGATGACACCCACCCCGCCGTTTCAGCTGCCGTGGTTGAACCATGGCTCTGCCAGCCACGGGCCCGAAGTTGGACCTTTGGAAACGGGGAAACCCCTGGAAACTTTCACGTGCGAGTGGACCGACCCCTTGGCTGACATCGGTTGCACGAGGGGGCTTGAGGGGCCATCAGCATGATAGCTTGCATGGTCTGCCACCGCCCGGAATACATCGGTCTTCAAGCCGCCTCCACGCTAGCTCACAGACGAGGGAGCGCGTGACTGATGTTCACCACATCCCGTCCTGCTCGGCGTAGTGAGAAAGTGGAGAGATGGCCTTCACCGCCATCAAGTACTCTCCACACCCAGCGCTTACGACTAACTCCACCTAACGTGCCCAGGGATACCGAGGCAATAGCGGCTCATCGAATTGTCAGAGTATAAGGTAGTCCCGCACTGGACTGTCTGCTGTTATCGCGCAAAGGCGGCTAAACGCGCTTAACAAAGTATGCAGCATCCAATCTCCCATCAAAACCAATTTCCAAGCGAGCCACATACATACATGTACTCGGTACCTGTGGACAGGTGTGGCACCGAGGCTGTACCTTGGCGGAGCGTTGAAGCCCGGGGCTCCGCCGTAGGCGTCTGCATAGTATGTCTGTCGAGGGCAAGAGTAACCGCTGGTGTACGGAGTACGGTTGAATGAGGCGGTATCTTGCGCTTCTAGGCGTCATCCGACCATGATTGTATCTGCCGAGTCGCGGTGATAGACGTCAAAGCCACAGCATACTTTGTGGTAGCCCAAATCGATGGCACAGATTCGGCTCGATTTAGGTACATCAAACTCAAAAACGCGAGAGTTTGCCATGTGGTGCGGCTCGTCAGCGAAGATGTGGGGGTCGAAGACGAGAAGAAGAAACCCTGCCGTTTCGAAACTTTGCACGAACTCTGGCCGGTAGAGCACCGAACCAAAGACGCCACTGCCGGCCACGCCGGGACTTGAGCTGCAGCCGGAGAAGGCTGTCTCTGGGTGAAACCGATCACACAGACGAGATGCCATTCAGAAGACCCTCCCATTGATTTGCTGTGTCCGTTCCACAGCGAGCGTGGTACTCTCGTACTTCTCGCTGTCGGCTAATTGCATCAGACCCGTCTTGTGGTTTTATCCATCCAGGAGTCAGTATCAATCAGAGGTTAATCTTGACTCGTGCAGTACACGTAGCTCTGAAGCTCTACTTCTCTGGGCGGCAACGTGCTAACCGCAGGCTTCATCTTGCTCCGAACCTTCGTACGTCTGCAGCCACTCAGGGCTGGGTCGTTCCACAGGCCACCAAAGCCATCCGGCTGCCGAATCTTGCGCGCCCCAGTGCGGCTTGGGTGGGATGAGAGAGCACATAGAGCGAATCGCGAAACATATAAAGTGCGACGGCCTAGGGTGAGCATCCTCCATCCCATTCACGTGTCAGGTCCTTCATCATCTACCGGTCTTACCTCATACGTATCGTTGTACTGGGCTACTTCAAGGCAGCGTTGCAATGTACACAGACACTGCATCTTCCTCACCGTCTGTCCCATACCCAAGCCCACCTTCATCGTCACCCTTCGACAACAACGACGACATCATGAGCAAAAGCACATCCAACGTTGACGGCGTAGGTAACCTGACTTACCAAAGAGCCATTGATATCGCCCGCAACACCGAAGGCGAACTCGATCCCACTGTCAACAACTATCTGGAAGGCGCCATCACCGACATCTGGAACCGGGTGAACGAGCAACAGAGCACTTACGTCCTCACCAAGGACGAGTTCGCCGTCTTCAACTACTACATCAGACGCTTTGAAGGCTCTCCCATCGCTGAGCAAGCCATAGACCGGTACTGGCGCGCAACTGTTGAGCACTCCGCTTCAAGGCGCTGATCTCGCGGGGCATCTTCGTCCCCTTTCTGCGTTGGTGCGCGATTGGCTGGGCACGAGCAGGAGAAGATCCTTACCGTTTGTACCGAAAGGAAGAAAAAATGCTCAGTGGTCGGCACTCGCCCTGCAGCCGAGACCAAGCTACGCTCCCGTGCGAGAAGCTGACCGATCCGATCGGATCTTCGCAAAACTGCAGGACTCGAGCGAGCGTGGGGGAAGGCGTGAGAGGTGCCCATCCGTCTATGGGATCTCGCCGCTTGCGCATGGGTCAAGCTCTGCTTACAGGAACCACACTTGTCATCCTCTTGCTTGTTTCCTACAACACCTTCCTGCCGCGGTCGACCGTCGATAGCGGACTTCCCTGGCCCTCAAACTCTCGCGCGGCCCCAAGGTTACCTCCAAACATCCCCAAGTCCTTGCTCGAGGTGTTCCAGGTCTATCCTCCAGTGCTTGCGGTCAGTCCTGACAAGGCACTGGAGATTACCGACGGCTCTTCCGATTCCGCAGTCAAGGTGGTGGACAGTGCCAACCATACCCGCACCCACGTGGAGGTCGAATACTCCTTTGCAAACTCTTACGGACAGCCGTTTGTAGGACATTACACGCCACCAGCATGTTCCTTCAATCGAGTCACCTGGAACCTGACTGTGGTTTCCGCTGGTAAACAATTCGATCGCCTCGGTAAGTCAGCTGAGAGAGTATCTGTGCTGTTCGTCCATCGCTGACCACAGCATTTCCCCGCAAAGGCATCGTCTACCTTGGTGATGTCGAAGTATTCCGCACCAGTACAGCCGAACCAACACCCGACGGGATTCGTTGGACGTATCTGAAGGTCGGTCAAGAGACGCCCAATACAATCCGCCTGTCCAAGACTGATCCGAGGATACACAGGACATGACGAGCTACCTGTCACTCTTCAAGAAGGAACAAGAGATCATCTTCGACTTGGGAAACCTCATCAACAACGTCTACACTGCCCCTTTCAACGTCACCTTGACAGCTTCATACTTTACGGCTTCCGACTCGATTGTCCCGGCAGATGTTATTCTGCCTGTCTCTGCCGGTCTTGGGCCTCGGGGCAAGCCCAGTGTCTTCACGGTCCCACCCAACACCGCTTCCAGTGTCCTCACCTTGCCGCAGAACGTGAAAAAGGCCGTCTTTACTATCGCGGCAACAGGCCAAAGCGAAGAGGAGGTAAGAGGATGCGAGCCTTGTAGCGTCATTTCGGACTAGGCTGATCAACTCCGTAGTTCTGGTGGAGCAATGTCCTGCAGTCCGACATTGACACCTACCATGGCACCGAGCTATACGGCTACTCCGCTTTTCGCGAAGTGCAGCTCTATATCGACGGCATGCTCGCAGGCGTTGTGTGGCCATTCCCAGTCATCTTCACTGGCGGAGTGGTGCCCGGGCTGTGGCGTCCCATCGTCGGCATTGATGCCTTCGACCTGAAAGAGGACGAGATCGACATCACACCCTTTCTTCCGCTTCTGTGCGACGGCAAGGCACACAACTTCACGATCAGAGTATCTGGGCTCAATGACGACGGCCATGGCAAAGCATCGCTATCGGAGACCACAGACAGCTACTGGCTTGTGACTGGCAAGGTGTTCGTGTGGCTGGACAAGGAGGGCCACATCACAACCGGTTCTGGTCCGACAAGGCATACCCCGGCACCCGTATTTGATGTTTCGTCATCCATCCGCCGAGGGGCCAACGGTACGAATGGAACGCTGTTGTACCACGTCAATGCCCACCGGAGCCTCTCATTCCACTCTGAGATAGCTCTATCACACGGAAGAGAGGCAGCATTTTGGCAGCAAGATCTGTCTTTTTCCAACTTTGGCAACTTCTCAGACGGGGCCAACGTCGACATCAACAACCAGAACACGCATGGTGTCGACATCTCTTCTAGTGGTTACATGAAGACCTACGACTATCCACTCTACGCTTTCTCTGTCTTTGCAATATATGCCGACAACATCTCGATTACCGCGAATGTTAACCGTGGCAAGGAGGTGAAGACGCTTGGCCAGCCCGTCTTTCCCACAGGTCTGGAATCTCTCTCACCTACTGAATACAAGACCCCTCATCCGCGTTTTGAAGGCGCATGGCTTTCTACAACACAGAACGGTAGTGCGACGTATCTCGCCAACGAGACGTCGTCCAAGTCATTCTCCTTCGGAACCACCGCGCAAGACTTTACCTTCACTGGCCTGCGGGTTAGCGAACGCAAGAACTCTCATGATTTTCCTCCAATCACAGGCAGCAAAGAGTTATTCCACCGCTACGTCAAGGCGGTCAACGGCACGGTGATCGAGGACGACCAGGCTCTACTTGGGGATTCATTCGGACGGCCCTATCTCACCGCCCAGCCTGGAGCCGGACACAACTTCCTACTCACGAACATACCCGGTCGAGGAGGGAATTGGCATGGTAGAATGGACCGTCATGGTCGCGGAGGAGGACCAAGAGCAGCGTAGAGCTTCTGCCACGAAACTTTGCTTGTCAGTCGCAGTCGCACCCTTCCACCGAGCTGGGCAGCAAGGATTGGTAGATGCAGCTACTTCTCGAGCTATAGGCATACTGAATAGCTCATGGTGTTTACTTTTAGCTCTCTCCGCATGTATGCAAGCCATCCTCCAATCACCCTGTCGTCCTCGTTGGAGCATGACAAAGCTGACTGCCAAGTGAGCAGTCCAACTTGCCTCACTGACTTTGGCTAGTGAGGCTAAAGTTCGCGCTACAGATCTGCATGGGAGAGCATAACCTTATATGCAGAGAGTTTGACCACGCCAACCTTACCATCCCACGAGCTCGCGTCATTCTTCGGTCCTCCCGGGGGCTACGAGGTATGTATCGTGAGGAACCCTCCATGGGATCGACAGACATTGGGTCCGCATATCCATTCGGCCAGGCCAATCCTCGGCTCGAAGACACCGGCGAAACGTCGACTCGAAGGGGCGCCATACCTCTCTTACGCCACTCGGAGGAGACACTGGATGTCAGCACACCAGCCTCAAACTCAAACCAGTGAGCTTGATCTTGGTACGGTGGAGGCACACCGGATCGATCATACCTTCTTCCGTCTACACAGTGTGATTAAAAATTGCTCTCGCGCGTCAGGCGTCGAAGAAACTGGTTTCTGCTGCATCGAAAGCAAGTTGACGACTCTGAAATGGAGAAGAAACTCCAAAGGCGTCTGGTGGCGTGCTCGAATGGTGCTTGGCTCGGCACGTTTCATCCGGAGATCGTAGGGCTCTGGATCGGAGGGATGTGGGAGTAGGACGTGAGGTCTGGTCTGGACTATCTCTTGCTGCTGGTCGATCAGATGGACTGCACTTGTCGCTCCGAATATTGACTGGTGCATCGAGCAGTATCATGGGCTACGAAGGTACAGACGCGTGACTCGAGGCCTCCAGGATCGCTACGTTCACACGGCCATCCCGAACGCTACGCTACCATCGACGGATTCCAGCTTGCGGTACTTCGGCGTGGAGGCTACGGTTGCGAGTCCGCCTGATGATGATGGATACCTGCAGATGGGTCTGGCCGTACCCGACGGCATAATTCAGGCAGAGCAGATCCATCAAAGCAATGCCCGAGAACGGAAATTATGGGGCTCAGAGAGCCCTTTACCCACTCCTTCCATGAGCATGGAGCGCAAGACTCGGGGCGGTGACTGTGGGCATGCCTTGTGAGGTGCTCGTGTTGGCACCCACGCAAGACACTCGCGCCGTTGCCTGGTGGTTGGATCTTTCAGGCCTGAGTTACAAGAATTGCTTTACAGGTCACCAAACCGAAATTTAGCAATGAGATGAAGTTTCTCACCTGGCTGAACGCTCACCACGGACTGGACGCGATGGACTCAGGAGCAACAGCGGCCAAACGGGATGAGCGGCCTCCATGCCGAATTATAGAGCCAGGTTCATGTTCATGGCTCGTTCACACCACAGCATGTCGGCAGAAAACTCCTCGAACTTCTCCACATCTATGCACCACAATGTTGTGCCGACACCACGCGCTACGACATCAAGAGTGGCGATGTAGAGAGGACATCTGCAGTGAATCCAACGTTCCGGAGATCCCGATGAGCAAGCTCAAAATTCGAAGACACGTGGTATTGCCGACATTTACCCACATAAAACCTCTGTGAGCTATTCATGCGGCCAAGGCGCTTCTCAAGATTGGCGGGAGCAGTTGCAGTTCGCAAGTTTGCAGACGAGTCTGAGTTGAGGGCGCTCTCCGATGTTGGAGGTCGAACGGTTTCAGGATTCTGCTTTCTCCAACCTGACGGTAAGCCGCTGGCCTATACAACGGCCCTTTTGCCGCATGCTACCAACAGCTGCATAGAGTAGGTACCTGTGCGAGACAAAACTCCGGAAGGATGAGGACGAAGAGTGGTGTCATTGAAGAAGGTGCGAACGATATGCCACACAGCCCACCGTCCAGCATGGTTCAGTTGGGAGTACTGCTTTGCCTTTCTACTATTCGATTGCCTTCATTGCCCTCCTTGTCGTCTCTTACCTCGTGCAACGTCTGGCCGGCTCCGTTTACTTCCACTGCGGAGTGCTGATGCCTTTCCCCACTCAAATGCAGTGTGCAGTATTTTCCCGAACGCAGAGAAGGTGTTGTCCCCAACAATGGTTCGCTTCAGAGGTCGATGCTCATTCGATGGGAGATAGTTGCACAAACTGTGGGATTTCCTGGTCTGACGAAAGAGAGGTGTCTATTTCTAGCATCATCATCTACCCATAGCAAGCCTCCGGCTATACGGACTTAGACTCCTCTCGTCGCGCTTTACTGGCGCGCTCGCTTTGGCCTGAGGGTCTCCGCGCCTATCCCTGTAAGGGCTGCGTGATCGCGATCGGGAGTATCGTGTTCTCCGCGACTCCCCGCGACCTGTAGATCCACGCCATGGACTGCAAGACCGGCTTCGTCCGCCCCTTGCTCGAGATTTACTTGCTGAAGCTTTTGGCTCTTCACGAGCTGAGGTGCTTCGCTTAGGGCTGCTTCTCCGTCGTCGGGAGGCTGGCGGTGGCGATTGAGAGCGGTTGGTCGAGATTGTAGAGACTGAATCCGAACGAGAGCTGTACGAAGATGATCGAGAGCGTTTCTGTGGGAAATCTGTAGCTTCGTCTAGGCTGCGTTTCCGGCTGCTGCTCTTCTTCGTGGCGTCGTCCGACCTGGACGATGTGAGCATGCCGGTGAAATTGTAAATGAGGTTCCATGTACTTACTTCGCTGCCTCAGTCGTGGGGCTCGCCTCTGTGATCTTTGGCGCCAGCTTCGGGTTCAGCAGCTGTTGAGTTCGTGAGGGCCGTGATGTGTATGGTCGATCTTGCTGAGACGCCGTGCATTCGTAGCTGTAGTGTCCTGCGAAGTGTTAGCGGTGTCAATTCCGAACAGCTGAAGAGACTCTACCTTTCTTCAGGCACTTCTGACACAGTGTTGTCGCTGAAGCCTGTGATCTTCCTCCAGGCTTATATCGGTTCATGGTTGAGTTTGGGGAGGTGTATGCCCAGGACAGTGCTGCAAGCGAGTATCCTGTGGGAGACTGTGGGGATCTCTTTTCACAGCTGAATTTCTGTTCGGACTTATAGAGGCCAGCACGTCTATGTTTCTTTTGAAATGTTGTCGAGATGTAGAAAGGGACGCACGGGCCTATGCCAAGTATATCGGACACTAGCGTCGCTTCTTTTGCAACCTGAAGTCTTGCTGTTTGACACTTCACAGACCCAACCCCTCACCCCACCGCAGACCAGCGTCACCTTCGACATCACCTACTCCAAAACTACTGGGCTCCGAACACCTTACGAGCGACGACTTCGAAACGTCGCGCGCGCGAAAAGAGCCATTGAATATCGCGCACTCGGCTTCAATGTGCAACCTGCAGGATGTCCAGTTCTGCCGTGGTGGTGTCGACGATTTCCCTTGAGCCGCCCGTTTCCTGAGAACTTTCCGGTAGACTTCAATCAGTTCTTCACCGTCCGGCAAGCTTGATTGCTCGCCGCCTCAGGAAACAGCGGCTCTTGGGTTCGTCACTCCTTTGAACTCATATCTCTCTGTTCCGCAATGGACAACGTTGGACTTGGTACTATGGCATCGGCATTTCCAGGCGCAACTTCGCAAAGACCCTCATACTCGAAGGTGAACATGCGTCCGATCATTGAGCGAGGATGCTACATGCCATGTACTGACTTCCCTCGCAGATCGCAGCAGCTGGACTTCAGCCGCCAAGCTCACAGCATACTCCAAACACCACAGCACACACAGAGCAATCCGAAGTAATTTCATCGCCGCAACAAGGCGTCCATTCTGTCTCTCCTTCAAGCGATTTTGTCGCGCAAACTTTCACACCCAAGCAGAAAAAGCTGGTAGCAATGGCTTCAAAGGACTCGAAAGAGGTTGGCAATGACAGCATATCGGGTCCACAGGTCCACATTCACAGCGCAGACTCTCCGTCCCCGTCGGATCAGGAATCACGTGCGCCGGAGGGTATGCTTGTACCTGGTGGAGCGGATGAGGCTGGAACTCAAGTGTCGTCTTCGAGCGGATCTGGCAAGCCACCGAGTTTGGACGGAAAGAGTGTCACGTCGGGTACGACGTTTGCACTCGACGAGAAAGAGTCTTTGCGCCCTGACGACAGTGCCAGTGTGAAGGCCACCGAGGACGAAGAGTATTATGCTCCTCCCAGTTCTGGTCTGCCTTCACGAACTGGTTCGGACGACGGTGCCAGGGCCTTCCGCGATCAACTGAGGGAAATCTCATCCATACAGCCGTCCCCACATCACACCGGCGGAGCGCAGGCACTCAGCCGACCCGGCCACCCGCCACAATGCGTTCTCTATGTGCCACCGTCAGGCTCAGGGGTGGGGGTCGTTCCTAGAGCTACACCTGCCAACGATGCACCGAGCGAGCGAAAGCAGACAAACCCTGATCCAAAGCTCTTGGAAGCGCTAGAAAGTCCAAAAGACCGCATCATGGTACTCAAGCTCGAGCAGGACCTTGTCGACTTCGTCAAGGATGGGACAGAGTCGTCTCTGATGTTGCCTCAAACCAATGCATTTTATCGGATGCTTGCGCACAAACTCGCGGAGTATTACATGCTGGGGCACCTTTCCGATGAATCTAATTCGGCGGTGCGCATCTTCAAAGCTCCAGGACACCAGCTGCTACCTGCACCCTTGACGGGCATCGCGACCCCTTCCACCGCTGCTAGTACGCCGCCACCTGCTCCTCCCCAGATGAAGATCTTGCGTCGAGGCATGAAGGTTGATGGGCCAACGATTGCGAACGGCTCGAACTCACCGTCGAAGACTGCGTCAGAGAGTGGAGAGGATGGCAACGACGAGCGAAAGCCAAAGCTGCCAGTCTCGCGCGAAGAACGTGAAGCCAAGTATGAGGAAGCACGCAAGCGCATTATGGGTTCGGCGAAGCCAACCGGCTCACCCGACGCTGCGCTGCAGAACGAAGATTCGCGTTCAAGCTCTGCTGCTGGAAAGAAAGCCTTCAGGAAGAAGCAGCGAGCCGACAGTGACGACGATTTCGAAGCAAGATCAGCGTACAGCGCGTACTATCCTGCTCCTTACACGCCAACTGCGCCAGGGCAGGGGTTTGCATACCCGAACATCGTCAACTCTCAACCTCAGCAGTACCCGCCAACGCCGTACGGCGTTACGCCGGCAACGCAAAGCTACTCGTCTTACGGAGCTCAAGGTACCAATACCTGGACGTCGACTCATTCCAATGGCGCTCAGAGTAATGCTCCATGGACACAGAACCAGCAATCCAGCTTCGACCTCTTCCCGGACTTTCAGCGTGCCATGACGTTGCAGCAGTCGCCAATGGCCGCCCAAAGCCCTGGCATGCAGCATCGTTCCGCAGCAGCCTGGGGGCAACAATTTGGCGGATACCAACCCGAAAGGCCACAGCAAACGCATGGTACGGTTGGGCAACCGCCACAATCTGGCCTGCACTACCCTCAAGGATACCCTCGCCCTCAGCAGCCCATTCCAGGCACATTCAATCAGTTCCAGTCTTATCCCTATGGACAGCTGCCCAGCCAGACAGTGCCTGGTCGCATGCCTAGCAAGCTCGAACACCCACTGCCAGGCAGCTACAAGAGCAAGCACTTCAACCCGCAAAGCCAAACCTTCGTTCCAAACCACACAACTGTCAACAACCCACGACAGGTGATGCCGCAAATGCCGCAAATGCCACAAATGCCTCAAATGCAGCAGATGTCGCAAGCGCATGGTGGTGAGATGAGCTGGTCGCCATACAACTCGGCCTGGCAGCCTCAGAGGCAGAACTCGAACCAGTCGTACAACCCTCCCATGGCTTCGCCGCACCCACCTGCCATGTCCGCAGTGCCGCATCGCAACTCGAGCCAGCCAATGGTCCATCCATTGCCGCAGCCCGTGTTTCCACGCCAGCCGTCACCGAATCTGCCTCTCCCGCCGAAGCCTATAGAGCAAGGCCACAGCAGCATCTCGAAATGGGGCACGCCCGCGTCTCTTCCTGCGAAGCCACCGCCCCCGGCGTCAGCGTATTGACATGATGGTCAATCATACGGAGGACAAGCCTCATGCGACAACACTTGAAGCGTGCGATTCACGCCTTGTGCTCGAGTAGTGGCCAGGAGAAGCGCTGGTACTCTCTGCAACTGCGTGTTCAATGATCACGTACTGACAAGTAGCAGCTTTACGAGTAATGAGTTCGAATTCAATTGCTTCTAACTCTTTTTCTTTACTCGTGTGTTTTGCATTCTCGCAGTGGTATCCGCCAAGAGCCGCTGTTCCATTGTTTCACTCAGAATCCTTCAGCCCTCCAACAACATTCCTTCCACTCCAGGATTGCTCCGTCGACCATGCCGTAGGATGAAGGAGACAGATAGGACTCGTCAGAAAGCAAGAATAGTCAACGGCTAGCTTAAGGCTTTTCACGGTTCAAGTATATGAGGTAAGTACTGATTCTTTCGTCACGTTTGGTTCATTTTCTCCTCTCCATCCGTGAAATGACCTATGGCCATGTCGAGCACAACAACATTGACCGAACAACCTACAACGAATGGTGTGAAGCCTGCTATGAATGGCGAACACTCTACGACGAGCGGCGAGCACTTTGAGACGAATGGCGCTGCAACAACTTCGAACCACAGAGAGCCCATGAAGCTGTCGGGTGCATTGGACGGGATCAAGTCCTTTGACGTGACACCGATGATCGGACGAGAGTTCCCGACAGCGAGTCTGAAAGAATGGCTCTACTCGCCCAACTCGGACGAGCTCATTCGCGATCTTGCCATCACCAGTACGCACCGTTGCCCTGTTTATCAATTTTGCGGACCGTGGACTAACGTATAGACCAGTCTCCCGCCGCGGTGTCGTCTTCTTCAGAGCACAAGACGGCATGACTAATGAAGACCAGAAGCGCCTCGCGCAGAAGATCGGTGAACTGGCCGGCAAGCCTGCCACGTCCAAACTGCACATCCACCCTTTCTCCAACTTCAACGGCACGCCGGAGGACAAGGATAACCAGATCAGCGTCATCAGTAACAACGGCTTCAAGGGACCGTACAAGCCTTCCGCTGCACTGGAGATCAAGCAGACACAGAAGGACGGCTGGCATTCCGACATCACCTTCGAGAAAGTCCCCTCGGATTACTGCATCCTGCGCCTGACTGAAGTGCCCGAGACAGGTGGTGACACCATGTGGGCGTCCGGCTACGAGGTCTACGACCGCATCTCACCCGCCTACCAGCAATTTCTGGAGAAGCTCACCGCAACCTACGCACAACCTGTCTTCCAGCGAGGAGCCAACGGCGCCGCTTCCAATCTCTACACCGACGAGCGCGGCGCCCCTGAGAACGTAGGCGATGGCCTCACAGCCATCCACCCTGTCGTGCGCACGGTAAGAAACCCACCAACAAACCCCTCCAACGCCATCGACATCGACTAACAGTCACCAGAACCCCGTCACAGGCTGGAAATCCATCTACCCCATCGGCTACCACGCGCGCCGCATCAACGAAGTCAGCGAGGACGAAAGCCGCCACCTGCTCGACTGGTTCACACGTCTGGTCGTGGAGAACCACGACCTGCAGGTGCGGCATCGGTGGCAGAATAAGAACGACGTGGCGATCTGGGATAATCGCAGCGTGTACCATACCCCGACGTTCGATACGGAGGCGCCGCGGACGGGGCATCGGGCGGTGAGTCTGGGGGAGAGGCCGTATCTTGATAAGGGGAGTTGTGGGCGGAGGGCGGGGTTGAAGGCGGAGGGGGCGATGTGGTAGGGTTGTATGCGTTTGGAGGCCGACACTGCGATGAACGTTCGAATTCACAGGTTCAGATCGTACACGTCGTCTCCTTCTGAGCCTCTAGAGCCATTCGCGACGTGGCATCGACGAAGTAAGGAGTAACGAGAAGTATTGATACTAGCCCGGTTCATATCGAGACGATCAAGGCAACACCTAGAATCGGTTCAAGCTTCAGACGTTTCTGCCACCCCAGCCCACGGAAGGAGAATTGGCTTGTTTTATCCAGGCGGATCTTGAGGTCGTTGTGTTGACGAGCAGGAACTGTAGGCATGCTTGCTTCAAGAAGCAGAAGGAGTTTGGAAAGAACGTCGATTGGATGAGAGCGCACGTACGAGGCTGTTGGCTTTTACCTTCCGTCACCAGTATTGACCGCAGCAACGAGTCCGACTCTCACGACATGAGGCGCAGGATAAGTCGTTGTGCAGTGCTTGGAAACGGGCTGCAGAGACCACCGTGAAGAAACGGAATGAATACCTACTCCGCGCATGTGTCCTACTCCGCAAAGTCGATGAGATGATGGCACAGTGAATATACGGGCCACTTAGATCGTTCGCTCGTTTGTGATGCCGCTCTCGCAGACTCTAACTTGTTCTAGGGATCAGGATGCAGCCAAAGAGAAAGCCGAAGGATCGCGCGTTCGTCAAGTGCGGTTGAAGCTAAAGCTGGACGGTGCGATGTCTTGCCATGGCGAATGCTGTTGTCGCTGTAAGGTAGAAGACCGCCGTGACCGCCTACAACAGGAGTTCAATGATATCTCTCGCTGTCATAAAGGCGGAGAGTTGAGCAGCGGAAGGCCCGCGGTACCCACCTAAAGGAACCGGCGGAGATTACTTCGATGAAAATCCCTGCCCAAAGCGGGTTGTATCCTTTCCGCTATCGAAGTCCTTTACAGCGGCAACCTGGTAAAAGGATGGAACGAAGATACAGAAAAGGCAGCGCGAAGTAGAGAAGAAATATTGAAATATTGGAAGCGCGCTGACAGTCCAATGGCTTGCTTCTGTCGCTTTGGAGCTCCTGAAGAGTGGGTTGGACAGTTGGACAGGACGGTAGTGTCGTGCATAGGGCTAGCAGATTGACGATTCGATTGGCCGATGGCATTGTGTTCCTGCAGTAGTCGCGCTGACATGGGACGGCAATGGCATCCAGGAGGAGAGGCCTTCTTCTGCTGTTCGTGCGCGCGTGTAGCGATACCGACTCCCAAGCACGACATGTCCACAACGGTAAGTGGCGTAGATGTCAACGTCGCACCGTGAAATTGGGGGCCCCTGTCGCTGTGGGAAATGGGATGGAGGGCGGGAGAAGACGAAGGTGAAGCGGCCAGTCGCCGGCGTGGCTTGAACTCTGTTTTGGCGCGTCTGTGCGCAACGAGCGAGCGAGCGTTCACCCTGAACGCTTAACGCCCTCTTCTTCACCGTCCACCTGATTCACCTCCAAGACAGGCCAGGCCCGCTCGTATTTGGTGGTGTTGTTCATTCTTTCAAAGCCTGTCCTTAGGCGTGCCGCTCATTCATGGGTTCATACTGACCGCAGTCACTCGTTGTACATACCACCACCGCTACAGCATTAATCACCCGCGCCTCGTCCATTCAAACCACACGCGAGCCTCCTGAAACACCAGCAGCGAGGAGAAGCTTCTGTGACAGCATCTGACTCCACCGACCTGTCATCCAAGACACCAACACCTCCGCAGTCCGAGGCAACCTGGGGAAGACATTGTCCTAGACAGATCGCGCAGTCAGCGGTCTCGTTCCGGACTCTGAAGAGAATGAAACTCCCCTTTGCGTTGGGAGGCGAGCAGCAGTATACGCGGAGGGACAACAGCGTTCTTGAAGATGGCTTCCGATATGGTACGAAAGTGGTGGAGAAGATGACAAGAACAATGGTCGCGAGATCGGAGAGCACGTGCAAGCCGGGCGACGACAGCGCCATTTGCGAGAAGCCAGTGAGCGATACCAGTAGCTCAACGCTGCCGATCGTTCTTGGTGCAGTGTAAGTGTTGCGAGCCCTCCAATCCGAGAAGCAGTTCTGACGTGCTTGTAGCATCCCCATAACCTGCGCGCTCTGCGTATTCGTATATCTTCACCGACGGAACAAGAAGAAGCAAGCCCTGGAAGATGCCAACGACCCTCACAAGTCTCTGGACTTTGGAGTCGAGTTCACCGGCCAGCCGAAGAACAAGCGCGGCGTGACGAGCAAGAAAGGTGGCGAAGTGCCTGAGATGACCATTACAGACCTTGGACCGGACCCGATGCGGCCCAACCGAGCAGTGCGTGGCATGTCTATGGACTTCGACAGCAACCCATACCTACTGCCTGCGGGCCTGCACGGCTCGCGCGAGTCTCTTCACAGCATGTCACGCTCAATGGCCGATGAACACGATCCCTACCGACCTGTCACCTTCGTGCGGAGTTCAAACGAGACCTCGCGTTCTCCCAGACTCTTCCGCGAGAATGGATCCATGTACTCTTCCGCCTCGACCGTGCAGACCGGCAACGAAAAGTCGAGCCTGGTGGCGAATGCTCAGCGCATGTCGCAGTCCTTCCCAAAGCGTGGCGACTCAATGTCCACCTCAAGTCCCTCAGACGAAAACCCTACTCGCGAGCTCCACAGTGCTCTCCGTGGTGCCACTCCCAGCCGAAAGACGAGCCTGGGCTCGACAAGCCAGAACCTGGCCGACATCTCTGAGAGCAATCCTCCGCCTCGGAACAACTCACAAAAGGGGCCTCCGCCACCTCTCCCGCCACTGCCAGCTGAGCACTATGAGCGGACAGCGTCCCCAACGGACTCATCAAGTCGACCTCCACGCAAGGCATCATTAGCTGCCGCCGCGCTGGCTCCGATCGATGTTCGAGCAAGCGACTCCAGCTTCTACGGCGATGATGTGCCAGCAGTAGCCCCACCACCGCCGCGGGTGGTGGAGCCTGGGCAGGAAGACTATGACATCGATCCAGCCCAGATCTACACTGGCCGTTTCTCAATCGATGGTACCGCGCCCTCTCAACAATTCCCAGTCCAGGACAACCGGATGTCGGTCATGGGCCTGAGGCCTCTTCCGCCAGCCGCGGAGCAGCAGGAAAACGCAGAGCAGCGCGCTAATCGGATAAGATCCTTTTACAAAGAGTACTTTGACGACAGCCGCCCGAACCCACAGCAAGGCGTCTACGAAGACTATGACCCTCAGTACCTCGATGCTGCCGTTTACGACCCAGAGACTGGCGACTACCTCGTACCGCAGGCTCCATTCGCACAGCCCATGGGCCGTCGCGCCATGACTCCTCCACCACGCGGCGCTGCGCACTTTGGTGGTCCCGATCACAGCCGTCACTTCTCAACCATGTCTGGCGGACGTGGTCCCCCTCGTGGACGCCCTGCGCAGCGCGCGCCGAAGAAGCAACTGCCGCCACCCAAAGATCTCAAGTCCCTCCCCACGCCGTACATGCTCCGCGAAGACACCGCGTTGATCATGAACCCCATCGACTTCGCTCCACCAACCTCTTTCCGCGAACACCAGAACGGCCGTCGTCCGGATAGCCCTGCAGGTATCGCGCGTCCTTACTCGCCTGCGGTCAAGGCCTACTCGCCGCTCGTGCCCGCCTTCGACGACCTCAGCGCCATGCCCTCACCCCACCACCTGCGCAAGAGCGGCACATTCACGTCTCTGGACTTTGCGCCCATGCCGCGCTTCCGTGGCCAAGAAGGCAGCGGAGCCAGCGACGCTGGCAGCATACGCAGCGCGCGGAGCGGCATCTCTGCGATGCAGATGGATGCTGTCCGCGCCGGAGCGTATCGCGTGAGCAGGATCCCGAAGGAGTATGTGACGAGCCGGGACGATTTGGCCGGGCAGTTGAGGCCGAAGATGAACTTGATCAGTCCGGCATAGTATGCTTGACTCTGCGTCATGCGTTCTAGGAGAGATGGGCTTTTCTACAGGCTGGGATACATACGGTGACTTTATTCAATCGTTCTTTCGAAGCGCAAGCGGCATGATCTCGAGGCGCGCTGACGGCTGGCTGGTTGCAAGGCGGGCGTTCTTATCATAAAGGGCAGATAATGTTTCTGGAGAAGTATTATACGGACGGATGGACAGATGGGCAGCGGCGATGGGGACGGGACTTTAGCTTCGATGGAGAGTTGGTGCCACGAGCAATGCACTTGTAGATACTAGGTATGGACGCTTATGAAGGAAACCTTCCTCCTGCATGCCTCACCTTCCATCAATTAGATGCAACGCCCTTGCCTGTGGTACTGGGAGTGTTTATCGTGTTCTTGTCAATCACTTCCAATCCATCGTTCACTTCTTCCATCATCATCATCATCATCATCACCATCATCAATCACATCCATTAGCATACTTAACCAATCATTCATCCACCAACCCATTCACTCAACCCCATCAATCACCAGCAATGTCTGGTCTCGAGCTGTAAGTGATCGTTTCTCTCCCCCTTCTCCGGCGTCCCAACTCCCCTCAATACCCTCTTCGACCCCCAAACCTCCTCGCCGTCCCATCTCGATGTTCGAGAAATCCGTACTGTCCTGCCCCCCTCTCCGGCATCCCAACCCTTCTCACCCCTCCCTCCCGCCCCCTAATCTCCTCAACAGTCCCTTCCGATGCTCGAGAACGCCTTGGCTATTCCCCCTTCTCCGGCATCCCAACCCCCAATCCCCTCCTCTCCCACCCCCAAACCCACTCACCACCTCCTCCCGATGCTCGAGAACGCCCGTAGTGATCTCTGTGTACGTAGCTTCCTCCCCCCCGTCCTTACCGTCGGAGCCATCTGCTTCGCCAACTGCATCGACCGCTACTACGCCCGCAAGGCCCTGCGGCCCCGCCCGGTCGGGGTGCTGCGCAATCGGGTGCGCGGGGCCTTCGGGCAGAAGGCGAAGAAGTATCGGCAGTAAGTTGCGCTTTTTTCTTTTGGATACCCCCTTCTCCGAGACGAAAACAACCTGGAAGAAGCTCTGCGGCATGCTGAGCTGCTCTCGGCTGGACATGGCCTTCGAGAAGCCAGCCTGACCTCGTGGTCGATGCCGCCTTCTCCCAGACTGAGATCGAGTGCTATGCGGCATGCTGGGCCTACTTCAGCTGGTTGTCGACTTCGAGAGGCCTGCTTACCTTTCTCATCACACTCTGTTCTCCGAGACAGCATGAACGGCTTCGCACCATGCTGAGCCTTTTTGGCGGGCTTTCGATACTCGAGAAGGCGACATGCCGTCATCCGAGACACCTGGAGGCCTCACTCACTAGTCGTCTTCTCCGACACAGCATCTCGTGCTGTCAGGCCTGTTCTTACATTTTCAAGTTCATTCTCATCTCGGAGAACGTTGCTAACTGCCCCGCGATTTTAAGGCCAAGGCCGAAGCCAAGCGCGGCCGCACGGCCACCGCCACCACCACCCGCGCCACAGCACTCGCCGGAGGACCTCCTCGACCTCCTCTCTCGGCTGGAGAGACTGGCCGAAACCATCCATGGCCTCCATGAAGGGAGCGCGGCGGCGACCCGCGTCGTGGAGAACCACCACCACTACTACAACACGCCCAGGCCGGCGGTGGGAGCGGGTCGACACCCGGGGGAACGAGCGAGCCTCTGATTTCACTCACTACAACACCAAACCTGAGATACCGACCTACGACGACGCCACCTATGAACAACACCTCACTCACCCTCACTGGACGAAGGGCGAGACAGACTACCTCCTCGAAACCTACCTCGAAAGCAACGGCAAATGGCCCGTCATCATCGATCGTTACTCCTACCCGGAAGGCTCGAATCGCTCGATGGAAGAGCTCAAATCCCGATTCTACCAGATCTCCGCCACCATCCTACAACTCCGAACGCCCATCACCTCCATGACTGCGCCAGAGTACAGCCTCTACGAAACTCTATCAAACTTCAATCCGAAGCAGGAAGCCTCCCGCAAGCAGCTCGCAGAGGGACACCTCTCCCGGCCACAGAACGAGGTCGATGAGGAGGGTGTGCTTTTGAGCGAACTGCAGCGCATCATGTTGAATCAGGCCACGCTCGACAATGAGCGCGAGGTGAGCTATGCCACTCCTCCGTTCTGCCATCCACATCACTGACCGTACTACAGGAGCTCCGTCGCCGCCTGGACTACCCAAGAGCCAACACGAACGGCTACCAGTACACCTCATCCCAAGCACTCACGGGACTATGGCAGCAGCTGCTCGCCGCAGATCGCATGAAGAAGAATCAGCGACTGAGAGCAACAGGTATGACCCCCTCCCTCCAAACCTTCCCTTCGCCCGAACACTAACAACTCCACGGGCCACCCGCAGTACGATGGAATGCCCAACAACGGCTCCACGTCCGCACGCCCCAGAGACTCCAACGCCGGTTTACAAGACCAGAACATACCCGGCCGCCGCGCGACTCGCGACTCACTCCCATCAGCAACGCCCGGCAACAGCCTGCCGGTCGATCTATCAGACGAAGACATGCTCCGCCTTGGAGTCGTGCAGAGCCAGGACAAGCTGCCGAGTGGGATTACGTTCGCCAGCGACAAGCTTTCAAAGTAAGTCAAGCACATCTTCTCCGAAACGTGATCAACGCCTATGCAGCTGCACGACATGATACCACATTGTCACCCCGTTCCGAAGCTCGAGACATTTGCTGACCACACTTGTGTTCTAGGCCACGCATCGCCAAATCGACAATCCAAACGGATAAGATCGCCGCGATCCTACAGCATGCCGGAGTACCAGATCTCATCCCACTACCAACTCCCGCAGTGGTGGAGCAGTTTGATGCCGTCATGAGCAAGGTGCACGCATTGCTAGACTTGCGCAAAGTGGGAGAAAGGGAAGCACAGGAGATCAGAGTGCGTGAGGCTGAGGCACAGTCATGACCTACTGCTATTCAACACATGTACTATTACAAGAATTCAAACATATCTCCCGTCCCGCCCAACATGGACTTCACCCTGCTACTCCCCACGACCCGCTCGAGTGCCAGGCCGTCCCACTTCGAGAACATCACCCTCGCAGCCGCTTCGCCTTCTTGGACCCGCCCTTCTTGCAGACTCGTGTCGAGGAATCCACCAGCGACCTCTTCATAGAAAATCGGGTTATCAGGTAGACCGTACATCACCACCCTCCTCACCCCCTTCAGCCGCAGCCGGAAGAAATGATGCGCCCGCTGCGTGTAAAGCAGGAAGCTATGCCGTCCATTCACGAAATGCGCTCTCGCACGTCGTTGATCGCTGACCTCAGAGTACTCGTGGATGGTGCCGAAGGAGATATTCTGCGTTTGCTGCGAGGTGGCGAAGAAGTTCCGGATGCGCAAGAAGTCGTAGTACGAAGGAATGAAGATCAGAATGCCCTGTCCGCCTTCAGCGGGTTTGGGGAGGCGGAGGAGAGAGGGGAGGATGGCAGTAGTGAAGTACTTGAAGCGGGCGTCTGGGTCGGAGGCTGGGGAAGGCGAGTCGAAGCGAGAGAAGGTTTGCTTGATGCCGCCGATGTTGCTGACGGTGCTGATGGCGCCGTCCGGGTAAGTGGGAGTGAATTTGAGCTTGCCTGCGACGTTCTGCATGGAGGTGTTGAAGAGGCGGTTCATCTCTGGCGTGATGTAGGCGGAGAAGATCATGTTTTGGCGGAGGTATTTGGCGTTGCCGTCGAGGTAGTAGGGCCGCACGCGGCTGAAGTCGCAGCCGTGGGCTTCTTTGAGTTGGAGATTGAGATGCTCGAACACTGTCTCCACGTTGCTCCAGTTCTGCATTTGCATCGCGTCCGCTTGGTCGACGACAACAAACTCGATGGAGCTGAGGAAGTCGTGGTCTCGCTTCTTCGAGTCCTCATTCTCCAGTATGCGCCGCAAGCCGAGAGGAGAGGCGAGGATGATGTCGGAAGTGTAGAAGGCAGAGAAGAACTTCAACGTCTTTCGGGTGAGCTTGATCGCCGTCGTGAAATTGTTGTCGTTGTTGCCCGCGAACAGCTCGTTAAAGTCTTCAGGCATGTTCCTCTCGTCTTCTAAAGGAGCAGTGAAGGAGCTATCGAAACGTTGTTTGTTCTCTTGCTGTTCGGGAGCGAAGAGATCTACCAGAATGGAGGCGTAGCTGTGACACATTTGCCTCGTCTCAGTCAGGATCAGTACCTTCGGCCTTGTGAAGCCCTGGTCTTGTACATCTGCATGGTCTGGACCTTTCGCCTTTGCAAGCCGTTCGTTGTTCTTCAAGACCTTGTCTCTACCCTTGAGTACATGATTGAGAGCATGGAGGCAGGCTATTTGGCGGAGTGAGCTTGCGTTCTCGGCTGATCGGTTGCCGTAGAGCACGTCGTTGTACTGCGAAACGTAGGGTGCTAGAGTCTCTTGCGATGAGTCGAAAGTAGAAAGATGCTTCTGCGCGGGTGCCACAAGGCGCTTTTTCAGTGCTATGCCGTCGGAAGACCGTATAGTTGTCTTGCGGTAGATGCTGCCTTCCGCTGACATTGGCGCGGAGGAGATGATGGTTGAACGATCGGGGCCAACGTGCTTTTCGACTTGCCAGTTGCCTGCCTGAACGGATTTCAATCGGCTCGACAGCTCATTGTCGTCGGGATTGGCAAAGTGCATTTCGAATGGGTCTCTCGAGTCTTGAACGTCCTCGACGTCGCTTCCTGCCACCGCCTCGGAATCTTCGTCGTCGCTCTCAACATCCTCTTCCGCGTCAACATCTTCGTCGAGTATATCTTCACTGCCGGTAGCCTCGTCCTCTAGTAGACTCTCGCTTGCAATGTCATCTGCAACGCTCACATGGCCATTCGTGTCTTCCACAGGTGCTTCGGCTTCGATCTTGCGCCTTTTCCGCTGCCGTTCGCTGCTGTCCTCAGGCTGCTTGAACGACTGCAATAGCATGTTGTACGCTCGAGCCTTCGCTTGCGCCTCTGCATCGACCGCCTCGTCCTCGCTTATATCGTCTTCCTCATCTTCCTCCGCTTCGTCTGCGACGTCTGGCAAGTCTTCCTCGCTGGACTGGTCCGCATCCTTTACTCTCTGGCTATCAAACCTTCTGTAGCCTGATCTTGTCCTTATACCGCTCCGTGCAAGCTTCCCGCTGTCTCGCGCAACGCCTCTGCCTCCTCTAGAACCTCCTCTAGAACCTCCTCTAGGTCCTCCTCTGAAGCCGCCTCTTGACCCGCCCCTGAAGCCACCACGAGAGCCGCCTCGCGAACCACCCCGAGCGCTTCGACTTCCTCCGCCTCGAAACGGTGCCATGGTGTGTTGATGCCGATCAGTTCACCTCGAGACTTTCACATGAAATTGTGTTCTGTTATCGATAAGCCAGCAATTCTCGGAAACGAAATCTTGGCAAGCGGAACGTGCAAAACCACACGACGACACTTCTTGACCTGGAAGAGGCCACAATCAAACGGCAATCATGGCAGACCCCAAATCACATCTCCACCTCGCGCGCCCTCTCGCCCCCGCCGCCATCTCCACCTCCGCGCCCGCGACCGCACCCTTATCCTGCACCATCCTCCCCCAGGCCCTCTTCAGCATCCTCGACCACGCCTCCCGCCGCCCCGCCGACCAGGAGCGCGTGATCGGGACTCTCCTCGGAACCCGCAGCGAAGATGGCACAGAAGTCGAAGTCCGGAATTGCTACGCCGTCCCGCACACCGAGACCGCCGAGCAAGTGGAGGTGGATATGGACTATCAAAAAGCCATGCTCGGCCTGCACCTGCGCGCCAACCCGAAGGAGGTGCTCGTGGGCTGGTATGCGACGAGTAGCGAGCTCAACACTTTCTCGGCGTTGATTCAGAATTTCTACTCGCAGCAGGGGGAGGGCACGTTCCCCCATCCGGCGGTGCATTTGACGGTGAACACGGTTGCTGGGCAGGATATTGATGCGAACACGTACATCAGTGCGCCTATTGGCGTTACTGCGGAAAGGGCGGCGGATAGCTGTTTGTTCATTCCCGTGCCACATGAGATTAAATATGGAGAGGCGGAGAAGAGTGGGCTGGAGGTCATTGCAGGTGCACGGGAGCGGGAGGACAGGAGCCTGTTGATGCAGACGGATGTGGAGACGCTCGAGCATGCGATCGAGCAGGTGTTGGAGATGTTGGAGAGGGTGTCGAACTATGTCTCGAATGTGCTGGATGAGGAGGCGGAGCCTTCGTCTGCGCTTGGCCAGTTCCTGATGAACACCCTGAGTCTGGCGCCGAAAGTGGATGCTGAAGATATCGAACGGGACTTGTACGTCCCAAATACACCTCGGATCTTTCACAGACCATGCTGACATTCTCTTCTCTAGCAACAACCACATCCAAGACGTCCTCCTCGTCTCTTACCTTGCCAACACCATCCGCACGCAGATTGATCTCTCCAACCGTCTGGCCACCGCAGCACTAACAATGGGCACCGGCAATGAAGGCGCTTCGACGGACGGACAGCAGAAGCAGGATGGGCAGCAGAGGAGAGGTGGGGATCGGAGTGACAGAGGTGGGCGAGGCGGACGTAGTGACCGAGGAGGGAGGGGGCCGGGGGCCACCTTCGCGGACATGAGCTAGATGGGGTGGGGATGAGAAAGGCATGAGCAGGCGTTCGAGGCGCGTGGGGGAAGGTTCTGCTACAAGCTGAATGGGCAGCGAGCATTGTGTCGTGGAGATCAGAAGTCAAGCGTGTTACGCACCAGAGGCGTATATGTGCATTGCAGTTCTGAGAAGGAACTTCGAAATTAAAGTCATATTGACATACCTGTAGTATTTTCAATCCCCATTCAAGTCGTGCCCCAGGTTTAAGGGGACAACAAGGAAGCTCGATTTCTGGGATCCGTAGATTTTGTACAATCGTATATTTACAACCTTGTCAGTGCCCCACCCGTTGTAAGATGCAGAACGCCATTGCTATGATAAAGCATCCACCACCAGCCAGACAAAGAATCAAGCTCACGGCGTGTCAGCCTTCCTCTCGCCTTCCCCGTTGATCTTAGGCTTGGGCAGGTCCAGGGGTTTCGCTCCTCGTAGCCTTCTTTCCTCGTTGATCCGCACCAGTCTCTCGGTGTCTTCCTCCTCCAACTCCTTTGTCGTCCTGAAGCCTGTGCTTATCCATCTTCGTATACCTATGCATCCATTAGCCCAACTTTCCACTGAAGAACTCCCCATTCATGTAACGACTCACTCTGCACACAATAAGGGCAAAGTACGTGTGCCCTCTTCGTCCGTCCACACGCGCTACACTTATTCAAGGCCGTCACGTCCCGCAAGTGCTTCCCCGAAGCCATCTGTCGGTGCCGCTTCTTCATATGGGATGTCTTCTTCTTGGGCACGGCGTTGAGCAAGCCATCCCAGAGATCACCTAGTAATCCTGGTATGGGCACGAGAGCGGCGGGAAGGAGGGATGCCGATGCCCGGAGGCGTTGGAGTAAGGGTATGCGCCGGACTGGTTGTTGGAGATGAGGGAAGAGCTGGGCGCGGGCGACGGGGAGGAAGGTGGCCAGAAAGGAGGGTGAGGGGGCGTGAAGAGCTGCCATGGTTGCGTCCTGCTTGTTCCAAAGGTGCGGTCGAGTATGTAGGCGTGCTTCAATGGTCGTCGAGCTTCATGTCAAGGCCAAGGGAAGCGTTGCGTGAGCGTGGTGCCTTCCGCGAGCCGTGCTCAGAATTTCCTTCCCCTTTCCGCGTCGAGCAGGGTCGACCCTGCGGAGAGGACTTGCTTCAACATTGCCAACCCATATCTCCTCCACCACACCACCCACTTCACCTCCCCGACGACCACTCATTGATTGAACGCGATCACAGACCCTCAAGCTTTAGGTACCGAGAGTGTTGGAAACACATATCACGAACAACAGGCGGAGAAGAGGATCACAATGGCTGCATCCACCATGTCCGCGCAACCGCAGAACTCGGTCTTCCCCAAAGCACACGTTGGCTTCGACAGCATCACCAGCCAGATTGAGAAGAAGCTCTTGAAGCGCGGCTTTCAGTTCAATGTCATCTGCGTCGGTAAGTCTTAGTAGCAATATGCGACCTATTCCAAACGCCCCCTGTATACTAATGCTTCAATAGGCCAAACCGGTCTCGGCAAGTCCACCCTGATCAACACCATCTTCGCCTCCCACCTGGTCGACAGCAAAGGCCGCCTCTCGCCTTCCGAACAAGCGCGCAGCACCACCGAGATCCACCCCGTCACCCACATCATCGAGGAGAACGGCGTGCGTCTGCGCCTGAATATCGTTGACACCCCAGGCTACGGCGACCTCGTCAACAACGACCGCTGCTGGGATCCAATTGTGAAGTACATCAAGGACCAGCACTCTGCCTACCTGCGCAAGGAACTCACAGCTCAGCGTGAGAGGTACATCCAAGATACGCGCATCCACTGCTGCTTGTACTTCATCGCGCCGACTGGACATGCGCTGAAGCCGATTGATATCGTGGTGCTGAAGAAGCTGAGCGAGACGGTGAACGTGGTGCCTGTGATCGCCAAGGCGGACAGCTTGACGCTGGAGGAGAGGCAGATGTTCAAGGACCGCATCAAGGAGGAATTTGCTTTCCACAACATTCGCATGTACCCCTACGAGAATGAGGAGTACGATTCCGAGGAGGCAGCCATGAACTCGCAGATCAAGGTACATCGCTACAACATGCTCAAACTCACCAACCCACTGCTAACTTCGTATCCAGTCCATCATCCCCTTCGCAGTCGTCGGGTCCGAGAACAGCCTCACCCTCAACGGCAAGACCGTTCCCGCGCGCCAGAACCGCTGGGGTACCATCAACGTTGAAGACGAGCGACACTGCGAGTTTGTCTATCTGCGCGACTTCCTCACCCGCACCCATCTTCAGGACTTGATCGAGACCACGAGCCAAATCCACTACGAGAGCTTCCGCGCGAAGCAGCTATTGGCATTGAAGGAGAGTTCGGCGGCTGGTGGTGGGCACGGGAGCAGGTGAGTTGACTTGTCCAAGTCTTTGCGGTATTAGTGTTGCAGAAGTGCTAATCTCTGGTTCTGCAGACCCATCTCACCAAGCGCAGACCGCGAGCTCAGTCGGCAAAGCCAGCGGATGACGATGAACGGGTACAGCTAGATCCACATACCCAACACCATCCCTGCACCCCCTCCAACATACTTCTAGCAAGCGAGCATTGTCATATATACCCTCTAATCCTCGTTTCCCACCCGTCCGCTCACCTTTCTTGGCTTGGCTGTATGCTGATGTGCTGCGTGAAGTGCTCCACCGTACTCTGCGACGCCAGCGCGTGCGCATGCGCGGAACTTGGCGAGCCAGGGCTAGGAGTATAAGCTTGCTTTGGAGAGGGGTGGGCTTGTCTGATATGGGATTTGAATGGATGGAGGGAGTATGTTGGAACAGGAAGCATCTCTTTTGTGCTGTGTTGTGGGAGCGAAGGCGTCTGATTAGCCTGCTGGAATGGAGGCGTAGTGTAACTGCGTAGTATGGAGGGGCTTTGAGGAGTAATGTGTATACTCAGCACTCGACCTGATGCAGTTAACTGCACGTTCTCGACGTAGCCTGCGCCTCGTAGAATGTGCCACTGTACCTGAGGTATATGAGATGCAGACACAACCCTGACGCGGGTTATCGTTACTTTGTTGAGGTTCTCTTGTTGCGCGGCAGGATGGTTGCTGCATGCATGCACATGATGATACTTCAAATAGGAGGTATATGCAGGTACCTTAAGGCCTCCAGCGCGGGACGGCATACGGCAATCCTTCAAGCAAGCACCTCGAAAGCCGACCACAAGGCTCCAGTTCAGGGAGCATTGTCACTGGAGAAACCATGTCTGATGGTCGATTCTCCTTGTCGTCAGGCGCCCATCGTTTACGTGCTCTTGTTGACTCCTGCGCAGTCGACCGCATCTTCAACGAAGCTGAAGTTTCGAGACGGTGGAGGCTGAGGAGCAGTACAGAACGTCTTTCATCCCGTGTATCTGCCGCTAGTGCAAGCCACATCAATACTGTCCGGGTGGCCAGAAGCCCAGATACAACCTCACCTGGGGCCAAAACGACTGATTATGCAGGGCTGACCATACCATGCATCGACGCATCGGAGAACATGGAACTGGTGGAGGCGCACCTATGTAGGATCGAGGCTTGACAGGTAGGGCAATTGTTCCTTCTCATATTTCTTTGTCACATCTTAAACTTTTGGTTCTTCTGTTGCTGGACAACTACTATATGGAGAGAAAAGACCATGCGCAGGAGGAATCAATGGGTCGAGCAAAATATACCGCGCTGGACCATGGAGGGTTAGAAGTTCTGCCGCCGAGCGAGGCACCTGAAGTTGCGCACGACGAACTCTGGCGGAGACAATTTGCCAAAGACAGGAAGTCCTCTCTGTTGGTCCCTGAAGCGCTGCACGCGAAACCGGCTTATGGCGATGATGGCAAGGAGATGTCTCGAGACGAGGAGGGGCTTCAGCATATCAACAGGCAGGAATATGAGGGGATGCAGTACGATGGACCGCTCGACCAGGGCTACGGGATGCAAAATGGGAAGGCTGTTGGGGTATCAGAAGAGGAGGTTGATTCTGGAAGGAGGCGAAGAAGATACTGGGGGATGAGCAGACGGATGCTGATCATCCTCATCGCTGCGATCGTTCTGATAGTAGTGGTTGGCGCAGTTCTGGGTGGTGTGCTGGGGACTCTGCTGAACAAGAAGAAGTGAGCTCTTGCAAGGTCTTATGGCTCGAACGTTGTCGCTGACTTGTGTGTTCCAGGTCATCTTCAGATGGCGCCTCGAATGCTCCTCTCCCAACCATGCCGAACACAGGCCTAGCCACTACGATCTCGTCATCAGACCCTGAATTACTACTCACCTACTTTCAAGACCCTTCCGGCCGCATACTGGAGAATTCCTACAAGTCCTCCACCTGGTCACTCTCCGAACACTCCCAGATCAATTCTTCAGTCGTCACCACCGCCGCCACCCCCGGCTCGCCCCTTGCTGCGATCTCGTATGACTACGACAATCAACACTACCGCCAAATCTTCTTCGTGACCGACACCGGCAACATCATGACCACGAACAGCACCGAGAACATTTCGGACACATCAACCGCAACATCCTGGAGCGCAGCACACGTCATTCACCGCGATACCGTAGCGCCGAATAGCATTGGGCTTGCGGCTTGCGCGAGCGAAGAGCTGATGAACGGCATTCGTGTCTTCTACCCCTCCCAGTACGGATACGTCCAAATGCTGAGATACGACTTCGGCGGCAATGGGAGCTGGTGGGAGACAGACTTCTGGAACAGAGCCGATACGAGCTCGGGCATAGCGTGTGCGGTGAAAGATGAAGGATCAGGCAGGAAACTCTTGAATCTGTACACGCGGATGAAAGGCTCGGGGGTGGTGAAACAGTTCTGGAATGATTTCACTGATGGCGAGTGGGGCTGGAACGAGAATAGTGAGTTGAAGGTCTTACGTTGGGGAGATCGAAGACAGTTGCTGACATACTGCTGTTACAGAGACTCCAGAGTCCTGGGCAAACAAGACAATCGCTGTCGGTTCAGACATCGCCGTTGCTAGTGACGACAGCCAGACCGAGTACGTGTACTATCAGCTTGAGGATGGGAAGGTAACTCGCGGGATCTTGAATCCGAATTTTAACCATTACGACACATTGTGAGTTGTCACCTACGCATTCACAAATCGCATATCAGCTAACGCCTGACAGTGAGAATTTCGTCACCGCGGCAGTCGGCACGAAGCTCTCCGCGGCGTTCATAGACGGCGGCAGCATGCTGCTCTACCAGAACGCATCGAGCGACTCAACGATCATGCTGGAGAACGTGTCGAGGTACGGAGCGGAGATTGCGAAGAGTCCTGTTCGCTAGCATTGAGCGTAGAGTCTTGTCTTTGATATGTGCTGGCGTTCCGAGCGTTGAACATAGCGATTTTGCTTGTATCATGATCATCTAAACATATCATTGTCGTTGCTTTCTCCCACTCTGCGGCTCCTAACATGTGACACCGCGTCAGAGCGCGAAGAATTCCCCGCTCCTTCCTCTTTCGTCTTTCTCGACCACAGCCCATCCAAACATGCAACCGAACATTCCCTTCGAGCAGTAGCAACAATGGTAACTGGCCCGCGAAGTACGCTCCCACTGACATCCTACTGACCTCCGCCCACAGTCCAAACAATACCTCCAAACGCAAACCCTCCCGCCCGATCCTGCAGCGCCATCCGCGGACATCTTCTCCCTCGCTACAACACCGTCACACCTCCTCGTCGCGTCCGGCCACTCGAGCATAAGAGTGCATCGCATACGCGGGCAGACCATTCACGCCGACACCGCAGAAGATGAACACCCATACCCGCTCATTCAAACGCTCGAGAAAGCACATCCGTTGGGTGCCCACCATATCTGCGCCAGTCCCGATGGCAAAGTAGCAGCAAGCGGCGGTTTCGGCGGCGAGGTCCGCGTATGGCAGCTAAGTGTTGACGAGAGTAACGGCGAGGAGACATGGACGAAGCGCGGCGACATCCTCCCTCCCAAAACCAAGAAAGAACGCGATGCCAGTGACTCTGGTGAATCGTGGGCCCTCGCCCTCAGCGAGAACGGCCAATACCTTGCAGCATCCACCCACGATGGCCGGCTCAATGTCTACGACACCACTACCTTCTCCCCATCCAACACCACGCCAGAGCGGATAACGCAGTACGAGACCAAAGGCTCCTTCGCGCTCTCCGTAGACCTCTCACCCGACGGCTCTCTGACAGCATCCGGTCACCAGAATGGCAGCATCTACATCTTCTCCAATACCACCCGTCGCCTCACACACTCTTTGCCGGGCCTCATCAAACCGGTCCGCACGCTCAAGTTCTCGCCTCTCAACCGATATCTAGCGGCAGCCGGGGACGCACGCATCATCGCGCTCTACGACACGCAGTCTGGCGGACAGATTGCCAACTTGAGCGGTCACGCAAGCTGGATCATGTCACTGGATTGGAACTGGAGCGGGGAGTTCTTGGTCAGCGGCGGGTACGATGGGAAGGTCAAGATCTGGAGCGTGGAGAGAAGAGAGTGCGTGGCGACGCAGACGGAGAGTGAGAAGTGCTTGTGGGCTGTCAAGTGGTTGGTGAAGGGTGCGCAGGCGAGGAACGAGAGCTTCGTGACGGCCGGTGCTGGTGGTACCCTTGCGTTCTATCGAGAGGCCAGTGGGACGTGAAAAGATGAAGCAGGGCGCGCACAGATGATGGGATGATTACTGAGCGTTGGCTGAATGACTGCTGCTCTACTGGCTTGCAGAGGGCTAACGATTGCACGACATGAGGAATGTGGCTATGAGAAATGAGGAGGTATGCAGCAAGGTAAGTAGACCGAACAAAGCATACACAACCGCTATACATTGCAACGACAATTCGTCATAAATCAATCATAAGGACATACGTCCACGGATGTGAGATCCTCCAGACACATATCCAACGAGCAAACGCCAGCCAATGCATCCAAGCACTCAACTACTCAACTCCATGCCGTCATATCGGCTCATCTCTCGGCTCGACCAGCACTTCGTTCACCGCCACATGCTCAGGCTGCTTCAAAGCATACACGATTGCATTTGCCACATCATCAGCCTCCAGTATCGCCGCTCCGCTGGGCTCGCCGTACTGCTTGATGGCCTCCTGGTCGGAACTCATATTCAACAGGTCCGTCGCCGTGTTGCCAGGCTGCACGCTCGTGACCCTCAACCCCTTCCCTGCAGTCTCCAACCTCAGACTCTGCAACGTAGCCTCAACGAAGAACTTGGAAGCGCTGTAGACACCAAGACCTGGAAAGACCTTCCGCCCGGCGTCAGAGGAGATAGCGACCACATGGCCAGCGCCGCGGGACAGCATGCTGGGGACAGTCGAGGAGAGGCAGTGCAGCAGGCCTTTGCAGTTCACGTCCACGGTCTGGTCCCATTGTGCCAAGTTGGCCGGGTTGGTCATCATGGTGAAGTACATCACGCCCGCGCAAGAAACCAGGATGTCCACGGGCCCTAACTCAGTCTCAGCCAGCTGGAGCAGAGCGTCGACGTCGGACTTTGAGGTGACGTCTGTCTTCTTCGTGATCACCTTTCCTTCACGCACCACGAGACGGCGCTTCACGGATTCGAGGGCGTCCGTACGACGAGCGGCGAGCGCGATGTGGCAGCCTTCTCGTGCCAGAGCGACGGCTACGGCGGCACCGATACCAGACGAGGCGCCAGTAATCACAGCGACTTTACCGGTCAAGATGCTCTTGCGAGCCGGTTGTGCTGCACCACCCAGCGCGAGCTGCAGTTTGGGTGGGTGTGGAAGCCAGCCACGAGCGAACCAGTGGCGGGCATAGGTCTCGAGTAGAACGATGTCGACCTTCGGTCTCTCCACGATCGCACGGTACGGCCGCGTCTGTGCGTTGTTGAGCACCACGATACCCTGCAAGAACTCTACGCTTGGCATTCCGCCGCGCAGGACGTCTACTGTAAAGGCTCCATCGCCACCAGAAGTAGCACCTCGCTTCTCGGTCCAGAGATCCGCCCACTCTTCCCACGGCAAAGGTTTGGTTGGGTATCCCAGCTCGGCGAGATCATCAAACACCTGCTTCGTGTCTACTGGATCCGGGTCGCCAAGGTGGAACACAAGCTGTTTAGCATGGGTCTGGTTGCCCAAATGAACGATGGCTTTGGAAACGAAGTCGACGGGCGTCATTTCAGCTCTCCAGCCTTCAACATCGGGGGCATAGCCAATGCGGGCTGATTCAACGAAGAGTGCTGTGAGCAAGTCCCAGGCGTTGGCGGCGCCAGTTGCACTGTGACCAGATATTGTGCCAGCTCGCAGAATGCGGACTGGCAGGCCACGGCGACCGGCTTCGTAGACGAGTTGCTCCGCTGCCCACTTCGTCTGGCCATAGCCGTCGCTGATCTTCTCCGGCACAGCATCAACGTACAGCATTGAGTCCTCGGGCCAGCCGAAGCCAGAAGCTGACGGTGGAAGTACGCCGTTGGTCGAGACGTAGTTGACCGTAGCACCGGCAAGGCAAGCAAGGCGGAGGATCTCGCGGGTACCGCCGACGTTGTCCGCTCGCAGCGCAGCGTACGGGTAGACAAGATTGACCATCGCTGCTGCGTGGATGATGACTTGAACCTTCTCAGCGAGATCCGTGAAGGTGTCTGGCGATAGGCCGAAGCGCTTCCGCTGCAGGTTTCCAGGCAGGATCGTCACCCGCTCCATGATCGAGTCTCTCCACAGGCCCAAATCAATCAAGTTGCGCCTCATTCTTGCGATGCAGCCTGGGACATCGTGCTCTGACGGTTCAGCAGAGCGGACGAGACAGATGATATGAGCAGATGTGCCTTCCAGCAGGTCATTGAGCAAGAAGGCTCCCAAGAAGCCAGTGGCGCCGGTCAGAAGCACATTGTCGGCCGCCTTGAGGGAGGTGATCTTTGCGTTCGATGGCTCAATGTCCTTGTCAAGCTGCGAGTCTGCTCGCAAGACAGCTGGAAGGTCTGCCTGAACTGCTGCGATCTGGCCGTCTCTCACATCACGGAGAGTCTGCACGTGGCTGCTGAGCGTCGTTGGGTCAGCAAGCCGTGCAACTGGAACACGGAAGCCGAAGCTTCTCGAGAGCTTCGCTGCGAGCTCGGCGAGTGAGAGCGAATGCCCTCCGAGGTCGAAGAAGCTGTGGTCTGGCATCAAGATATTTCGTGGCACCTTAAGCGTAGCTGCCCAGACTTCCGCGACAGCGTCAATGCCGATCGGATCCTTGACCTCTTTCTTGCTGGCGGGCGAATGGGGCCGTGTTGGCGGCGGCAGTCGCTCGAGATCGACTTTACCAGAGACTTCGTGGGTTGGAAGAGAATCAAGCTCGGCCCACAGAGCAGGTATCATGTACTGTGCAAGATGCTCAGAAAGAATCTTGCGAGCTTTTGGGCTGTAGCCAGCATTGTCAACATCGATCTCCGGCCGCTCTTCCGCGACATCTGAGTCTTTGACGATGTAAGCGATGAGTTGGCGATCCAGTCCCTCCCCATGGGCGACTACGGCAGCTTGTTTGACGGCCAGGTGGCTGACAATTGCGTTCTCGACCTTGCCTGGAACAACAGAGTATCCCCTCAGCTTGATCATTGAGCCCACACGACCGCTGATCTCAAGTAGTCCGGACGGGAGCATCTTCGCAAGATCGCCAGTGCGGTACTTCCGTGCTCCTTCCCTGTCGTCGAACTCGTTCATTGTGAAAGCTTTAGCGGTTGTCTCGGGCCGGCTGAGATAGCCTCGCGCCAACATGTCTCCGCCGACGAAGAGCTCTCCCGTCGCACCTGGCTCAACCTTCTGCCCGCTCTCGTCGAGCACATAAACGTTGTGCGGCTCAACAGGCGGGCCAACCGGGCAGTAATTGGCATCTGGATCCATCATCTCTGCCAAATCACCACAGGCAATCTCGTGCGTCTCGCAAGCGCTGTAGACGTTCAGAAGACGGACTTTGGGCAAAGCTTTCATAGCTCGTCGAGCCAGATCTGTGGTCACGACTTCGCCGTTCAGCCATAGCGTTCTCAGCTCTGGTACTCGCTCGCCAATGTGTGGGTGTCGAGACAGTACTGCAGCAAGCAGCGTAGGCGTCATCAACGTCTCGGTGACTTTCATTGAAGCCAAAAGGTCTACGAGAGCTGACGGGTCGTAGCTGGTCTCATCCGGAACAGTCACAACTGTAGCCCCTCGCAGGAGAGGTCGCAAGATCTCCCAGATGAAGAAAACATTGCAGGCCACACGATCTCCAGGTTTCTGATCGGACAGTCTGAACCTCAGGTCGTATGACAGGACCGCAGCTCTGTGCGGATTGACAATTCCCTTTGGCTTGCCCGTCGTTCCGCTGGAATAGGCAACGAACGCCAGGCGGTCCAGATCGTTGTCGCTGGGAATGCCATCGGCGTGCCCATTGACAGCGTGCCCATTCGCGCCATTGCTGGTTTCGTCGAGAACAACCAGAGAAACGCCGTCTTTGATCTTCCCAACTTCGGAACTGTACGTTACTACCACGGCCGGGTTGGCATCGTTCAGCACATCTGTGAGCAGTTCTGGGGGGTATGCGAGCTCCAGCACCAGGAATGCGCCACCCGCTCGCAAAGCTGCCAGACAGGCTATGACATAGTCTGCGCTCCTCGGAAGGAGAACGCCAACAAGGACGTCTCTCGCAACTCCACGACTCTTGAGGGTTTCCGCAAGGTCGTCAATCTTCTGCTCAAGCTCGCTGTAGGTGTACTTGGTGGTACCGTCATCTAATGCAATGGCCTCCGGCGTGGTTTGGACCTGGAGGCTAAAGAGAGCAGACAGATCCTTCGTGGTGTCAAGGATGGACATTGCTGCGGATGCTAGCAAGTCTGTGCTAGGGTAGGAGCAAGCACACAAGGGCAGTCTCTACTGAACGTTATATCCTACCTTCAACACAGGCATTGACGACAGCGGCACACCCTCCTGCGCTTTCTGGCGGCAACCTGGATAGCCCATTGGCAAGACGTGTCCCCACGGGCGACATTGTTCGCTATGGTTGAGGATGACGACCCAATCAGGGTTGCCCAGGCCTCAGAGCAATGGCGTGCTTTTGACGTGATGCCAGGCCTTCCCACATGGTGTCAAACCAAGTTAGGTAGAATTTTCCAGGAGTACTAGTCTGATATAGCTAGCACGCCATACAGTTGAGGCCGAGACGGACACCAGGAGATGCGTATCGTTCCCAGAGACTTCCATCGGCGTTGTTTGATATGGGTTCCTGGATTCGGGTCCAGCCGCGCGGAAGAGTCTGCAGGGTGACGAGCTTCTCAGCCTTGGCCTGCGCGAACCCTGGCCAAAGGATCTCCGAACGAGACGATTATTCCGTGCAAGTCCGTGAGCTTGTGAGTCTCTAATCATTTGTCGAAAGTAGCTGTGTGGAAGGCCCCCTTGCAATTGACTGTGATCAATTATACATAGCAGCTTGAACCAGTCTGCCTGTGTCCGCAGACACCTCCCCTCGATTGCGCCATTACGAAGAACGGACCAATGCTCCGGACCAGACGGGAACATGTGTTCATGCAAGTCAGCGTCTTTCCAGCTTCTCGAGCGCTTCTAGAATACCTCCTCGTCTTCAAAGGAAGGACATACAGTTCTCGACCTGCTCGCAAACCAGTGCACAGTTGTTCACCAACGGCGAGAAGCAGATGAGGTTGGAGACCACGTGCTTTGTCTTGGCGCCGTGAACCGGCCACCTCACGCCTGTGCCCGGCGACTTTACGCCGCACGAGAGCGTCACTACGGTCACGAATATGCGCTCAACAGGTATTTTAGCAGACACCTTGCCCTACACAAACAAGTTAAGCATGCCTCAAACAAGGTAGAGGGACTTCCAACGCTCTTTCTATTATACTTAACCGTCGCACTGTCTCCCTTTCGTTTGGTGAAGCGCACACCACGGGTTCTGAAGAGACGTCTTCCAAAGCATGTCGAAACCTAAGAACATCCTGATCGCTGGAGCGGGCGTGGCAGGCCCAGCCCTTGCCCTCCTCCTAACTCGCGCAGGGCACAACTGCACCATAGTCGAGCGAGCACCCGCGTTTCGAGCATCAGGCCAGCAAATCGATATCAGTGGCGAAGCTCTCAAGGTCATCAAGGTCATGGGAGTGGACGAGGCAATGTGGGCTTCCCGTGTCGAAGACAAAGGGATGAAGTTTGTGACCGAGAAGGACGAGGTCATCGCCGCCTTTCCAGTTGGAAATGAAGGCAGTCTGGTCAAGGAACTGGAGATCATGCGGGCGGACCTCGTGAAAGTGATCTACGAGCGGACGGAAGGGGTTGAGTACGTGCTGGATGAGTACATCTCTAAGCTTGAGCAGGATGGTGAGGGAGTGACGGTCAGCTTCGCCAACTCGACCAAGCAACGTCGATTCGACGTGGTCGTTGCAGCCGATGGTCTGAGAAGCAGAACCCGGGATCTCGCATTCGATAAAGCAAACACTGAGCTCATCAGCAAAGGCATGTACGCCAGCTACCTGTCAATACCTTGGCAGGAATCGGATGACATGTGGAGCCGTTGGTTCAACGCAGAGGGGGGTCTCAACTGTTCAATAAGACCGGATGCCAAACGAAATACATCTAGCGCCTATCTGTGCCACATCAGCCCATCTGCCAGTGAGACCGCAAAGGGCGACCTCGAGGAGCAGAGGCAAAAGATCATTACTCTTTTCAAGGACGTCGGATGGGAGGCCCAACGAGTACTGAAGGAAGTTGAGAAGCCTGGATCCGACTTCTACGGACAGGAGATCGCGCTGGCCAAGAGTGCTTCGTTGTCGAATGGCAGGGTGGCGTTGCTGGGCGATGCTGGCTACTGTCCTTCACCGTTGAGTGGCGAAGGTACCAGCCTTGCTTTGGTGGGAGCTTACATCCTCGCCGGCTGCCTGGTGACTTACGACGATGTCGAGGAAGCTCTGAGGCAATACGAAAAGCAGGTCCGACCGTTCGCAGAGCGCTCGCAGGACCTACCCCCTGGCGTTCCTTGGATCGTCAACCCTCAAACCAAGCTCGGCATCCGAGTGCTCAACAACGTGGTCTGGGTTGCCGGGTTTGCGGTGAAGGCGGGCTTGGTCACGGCACTGGGCAAGATTGGAGGGCTATTGCCATCTTTTGGTAGCAAGGCACCAAATCTGCCTGATTTCCCGGCGCTGAACAAAGTGGCGTCGTGAAGCCGAGGCAGGACCAGCTTGTTCATCGCCATGAATTATGATCAGCAAGAACAACAACCAGCAACAGCCACGTGATGAAGACAGACCGTACTCACACCACTATCACTACTCCACCTTCGACCGCGGTCGTACGGATCCAAGATCGCAATCGGGACAGTCTCCGAGTACAAGGCTGGGAATCCAAGCGTACGAGGTTGAGGAGTGAGCGCAGGGCCAACCGGTGTGGCTATGGCGCAGTTTTAAGCCAACTTGCAGACGAGGAGCAGCGGAAAGACATGATTATCCGACAATGTCGCATCTGGCATCAATAGTATTTTCCTCAGCCATTCTGGAGTGGGTATCTCATGTGTCCGTATCAATGCACCCGCCAACGCCATCGCTAAAATCACGCCCGCCGATGTGTCATGCTTGCTACGTCGCCACCCTCTTAGCAGCCCTCTTCTCCCCATCCTCCCCATCTTTCTCCTTCCTCTTCCTCTTACCCTTGCCCCTCCCCTTCCGCTCCCTCATCTCACCCTCCTCAACCCCACCTTGCGTCGCCATTCCCTCAAGCATCCCAAGCCCGCCTGCTCCCTGCTCTGCGCCCTCAAAGTCCAACACTTTCCTGTCCTCCTTCATCTTCTTCTCCCTCCACAGCTGCTCCAACACCCTACCCAACAACCGCTCGTCGCGCCTCAGCACGAACTTGAAGTCGTCGACCTTGATCTTTTGGCGTCGCGAGTAGGAGGCCGAGAGGGCTGCGTAGTGGCATGTTTCGATGATGAAGTCGGTGAGGATCTCGTCGAGGACGTTGACGGTGGTTGTGAGGGGTTGGGGTGTTGTCTGAGTGCGGTGGGTGTCGCCGAAGGCGTAGAGGAGGTCTGCGACTTCGGAGGGTGTGAAGACGGCCTTGTTGTTGCGCGGGCGGGCGCGAGGTTCCGCCATGGTGTTGTTTGTGGATGAAGAATAGGTGATGTCCGGGGAGGGTCTGACTGAAGGGCCTCGTGTCCTAGATAATATGCATGGGAATGATGTGACCGCAGAGCTGGTGATCAAGGGGTGTGCTCGGGTTCCGTGGGCGCACAATGGTCTTTTGATGGCGGAACGGGCGCGCTTGTTCTGTCACTCAGATGCAGTGAATCAGGCTCTTGCTGATGTGTCTGGTGCGATTGAAGACGTGTCGCTTGTGTTCTCGACATGTGAAGTGAGCAAGGCGGCTCTTTCCGTGACCACCACTTTTGCACCCGCTTGGCGGCTAAAGGTGAGGACAGTTTTCGAGACGCGATTAGGATAACCAAACGACATAAAAACGATCTACCCTGCTCGAATCCAAACGCTGCGTTCAAGCTTGACACAACCGCCAGAACCCATCCCAAGACTGACTCGGGACGATGTTCGGCATCCTCAAGTTCCAAACCTTCCTCCTGGTCGTGCTGCTCTTCATCTGCTCCTGCACATATCTTCACGGAGTGTTTCCGGCATGGCTTGATCGGAATAAGTCTGGGTGAGTGCGATATCAACTATGTGGCCAGAAGAATGCTCGAAAGCTAATGCTGTCTACTAGACCACTGGGCACATTCTGGCGAGCAGCGAGGATAGGGGAGCGATTGAGCCCATATGTAAGCTTATGCTGTATGGCGATGGCAGTAAGTCCGAATCGAAGCTACTGGGTCGCTGTTCTAAGTTGACTGACTTCTCGCAGGTGAGCTTGTTGATAGGCGAATGAGCTTGCGTGGGCAGAGATGCGAAATTCAAGATTTAGCGAAGGCGTTTGGGTGTTTCGATGCATATGGTTGAAACGACGCAGGGCGTGGAGTGACAGCCTCGGCTGGAAAGCAGCAAGAACACCACTATGGATGCCATGAGGGCTTAGCGAGGATCATTCTATTCTCATAGCAGGGCAATTGGCCTGCGAACCACCGCTGTTGTCAAGGAGCTCCCCTTCACTCCATCTCGTCCATCTCCGCCATGAGCTGGTCGAAGACTTTGCGAATCTTAGCTCTGAACGCTTGATCATCCTTCCTTGCTTCCTCGACCTCGCCGTGAAGCTGTTCCCTCACCGCGCCAGCATCCTGTGCAATAGACGCAAGCTCGGCCTTGAAAGTCTTCCTTGCCCTCTTCACATCGCTCGCCTCTGTAGCAACGATGCTCTCCCTGGTTGCAGAGATTTCAGCGACGACGTCTTTCAAGTCCTTGCATAGGCGCTGCAGCTCGGCTCGCTTCGTGGCGGCCATCTTCTCGAAAGCCTGCATGGTGTCGCCGAGCTTGACTTGTTTCTTCGTCTTGGTGCCGTCCTTGTGCTGGGTCTGGACGATCATCTCGTCGTCGTCTAGGAGCCTCGAGAGCGCGGCATGATCTTCTCCGAGCGCGTCATAGTCGGCATCAGTTGGCAGGCCTGAAGCCTCCTCCGCCGTCCTGCTGTGAACATTGAAACCATCAACACGCGCAACGAGTTCATCGTGGATCGGCTTGAGCTGCTGATCGTTGGCCACACCAAGTGCACTGCGGTAGTCGTTCGATGTTTCTGCTCGGCGTCAGTTATGCCACAGCCATGTGCGAGGAGCGACGGACCTGCGAAGCTGAGATACGCTGGATGAAACGCTGGCTTCTTCGGTTTCGTGTACTGCGAGAAATGGTTCGTCGGCCGGTGAGTCTTGGAGATGCCGCCGTCGCGCGGAGCGCGGATATCCTTTCGACTAGAGCCTTTGGTGATGCGGTCTTGTTGGTCGAAGAGACTTCCGACTGAGACCTTGCCCTTTGCCATCTTGGCCGGTCGAGGTGCTCGGTTCTCCTTGGCTGCCGAATCTAGCGGCATGGTAGTAACGAAAGCAAGGCGTCGAGGAAAGTCTGGCAAGGGGAGTGGTCATGACGATAGTAAGAAGAAGAAGAGGTGACGTCGAGATAAAGTCTGCCCGTGTAGAATATCGAGGGAAAGAGCGACCGACCTACCACCAAGTGCAGGACAAGATCTCATCTTTTTGCCTCACCTAGATACACAGTATTGCAAGAGCTTGATCAATCACAGTGTAGTCGCAGTATACAATATTGTTACAGGGAGGCTTCACGAGCTACTGGCCGAACCACTGTCGCTCTCCGCCGGTACCAGCACCTCCTTCTCTTCCAGCAGCTTCGCCAAAGTGCCATCCTGATGCATCGACATCATGATATCCGTACCTCCTACGAACTCCTTGTTGACATACAGCTGAGGTATTGTCGGCCAGTCCGAGTACTCTTTGATGCCTGCACGAACTCTGTCAGCGCATGTGGTCTTATGCCCGACCCTCTCCTCCACGACAGCCTTCCTATTGGCCCCTGGCTGCATCTTTTCCACGCTTATGTAGACCTACCTGCTCTCAGATCCTGATCTTCAAGCACATTGAACGCCGCGAACTTCTGCGGATCCACGCCCTGCAACCCAAGTATCTGCACACTCGCTCTAGAGAACCCGCATTGTGGCGTTTCTGGTGTACCCTTCATGAACAACACCACTGGCGCCGTAGATACGGCCTTGTCGATCGCTTTCTGAACCTCCGTTGATAGGAAGGACTTTTGGAGGGCGGCGAAGCGTGGCGAGAGGAGAGGGTTGTGGCGCGGGCGGAGCGTGTTTTGCGCGACCTGGATGGATTAGCAGTGCGCATTTGACGTGCATAAGGACGGCTCACCGCTGAGAACGCTGTCCTGGAAAACATCGTGGTCGTGTTGATGAATGTGTCAAAGTACAAGCTCACTTCGAAGTGTAGAAACATCACCCAACCAATGACGCAGGGATGCCGTTTTAGGAAGCAGCCAGAACCTCCAAGGACAACCTTTACTAATCATTCGGCGAACATATAATGAGCTTACTCCCAAGTTCACAATGGATGGCAAGACTACGACTATGTTGCCGTCGTGGGAAACAGTAGGGACAGCGGTATTGCTCATCTTCAGCTGTACACTCATCTACGGAACGTTCCATCTGTTTTCTCTCATTCCCCGAACTGAGCCTGGTATACGTGGACTACAAGATGAGAGACGCAGCGAGGCTCAGCTCGACCGACCGGCGCCGCCTCTGAAAGCTTCAAATCACGTCCACGACGGCAAATATCACCTCCTTCTGGCAGCCACCGGCTCAGTAGCAACGATCAAGATCCCTAATATCCTCTCTGCCCTAGCCAAGTACAAGAACCTCAGCATCCGCGTCCTGCTATCCGACTCAGCGGCAGAGTTCCTGCAAGGTCAAGCTGGAGAGCAGCCTGGTCTGCAGGAGATCACAAAGATCAAGAATGTCGAAGCCATCTACCGTGATGAAGACGAATGGCGCAAACCCTGGGTCAGAGGCGACAGTATCTTGCATATTGAACTTCGACGATGGGCTGACCTGATGGTGATTGCGCCTTTGTCCGCGAACTCTTTAGCGAAGCTTGCTCTGGGCTTCTCTGACAATATGGTCAGCTCGGTGGCCAGGGCGTGGGATACGACGGGGTTGATCGATGGTTTGCGGGAGGGCGTCCAGCTTGCTCCTACTGAGAACGGCGAGGCGAAGAAGGTCATCATGGTTGCGCCGTCAATGAACACAGCCATGTGGAATCATCCTGCAACGAAACGGCATCTGGACGTGATGGCAGACGACTGGAACGTCGGCAATGGAGGGTGGTTTGAAATCCTGCAGCCGATCGACAAGGGCCTTGCATGTGGCGACACGGGAGGTGGCGCCATGAAAGAGTGGAAGGAGATCGTTGCTGCAGTCGAAGCAAAGTTTCCTGGACTGCGTGAGCGAGAGCAAGACGTGAAGATGAACGGTGTGGTAAAATGAAGGAATGTTCATTCATCATTACTATCATCAACGACCGTAAGCAGCTGGGTATCTTGTGTGCGCCCGCAAGGAAACCGCTAAACGAAGGAACCCGGACCACGAAAGCACCATGCAAATCGACCCGTCTCCAATGAATGCCCCAAGACAGACTCTTGCCATACGAAAAGCTTTTTGCCATCACTGGCCATAACCGTCGAAGCCTTGTCATTACGCACCAGCCCTCCAGCGACGGGTGTCACCCTCTCCGGATCGGCTTGGATGCAGTGCGCTCGGCGGACGAATAGGGCTGCCATAGCCGTCGAAGCGCCCATCTCTGTTGAGTGGCCCGGTGATCTCAGGCTCCGCGGTTGGCAGCGGCGGAACAACGCTGTCCCGGACACGACCAAACAGCCCCTTCACACCCTTTTGGCAGCAGTTCGTCGCGCGTGAGTATCGGCTGGTCGGCGAGACAGGATCTCTGGTGGCGGGATATGGTGGCGACGCCGCGGTAGGCGAGGAGGCGTGGTACGATGGCAGAGTGGACTGGCGGCGCTCCGATGTCATGAAGTGGAATGGGCTGCGCGTCTTCGTTGGCGACACGGTCTCTTGGTGGATGTACGTCTGCGCAAGCTCGGGCGCTGATGGTGTGAATGAAGCGCTGGACTTCGGGCTCTTCAACGCGGCCACCGCACCATGAGAGCGTACTTGGCGTGCGGTAATGCCGGCGCTGCGGTCGCGGAAGACGTAGGATGCGATCAAGTTGATCCAGCCGAGTATGAAGATAACAATCCCGGCAGCGATGACGATACGCCAGAAGGCCAGGCCGAGAGACTTCTTGCTTGTGGCTGGCTTGTTGAGGTTGCCGAGCATGTTGATGCCGAGCACTTGCATTGTGAGCGCGAGGAACACGAAGCCGTGAGACGGGCTGAGTAGCGGCCAGTTGCGGGCGAAGTAGCGACCTATGGGTCCGAATTGCCATTCGGAAACGAGTAAGAACACTGCTTGAAGTTAGCATGTTTGGACGCAGCGCAGGTCGAGAACATGTACTTACTGCCAGTGAACGCCGTCAGAACGTGTGTGATAGCATCAAAGAAGAAGAACTTCGATGCCACCGATGTCTTCACGAGCATCACTATGCTCGCTGCAATGACCGCCAGAAGCCCGATGGTGTTCATAACGCGAATGCCGCCTAGGATGATGTACCCAGGACCGGCCAACGACTTGCGGGACAACGCCATCTTGGCTGAAGCTTTCTCGGTCTCGTTCTGAGTAGTGCTGAATTTGTTGATGATGGCTTCGATGCGTCGTGCTTCGATAGGTATGTAGAGCAGTCTATGTGTCGAATGTTAGCAAACCTGCCGGCATCGGGATGACAACTGTTTGCATGGCAGGACTCACTTCTCGGAAGGATACAATCTCACGAACATGTGTCAATGAGGCGAAGGATCGCAAGTGTGTGGTTGGTGTGTATTAGATCGTAGCGAGAAGCTGTCCAGCAGCGTTGCTTTGAAGTGCCGTAGCAGCTGTGTTTGCAAAAAGACGTAGTCCTTCGTAGACCTGGAGATGGTTGTATGAGTCGTAGGACGACGCAGCCGGTCATTCAAGAACGCAAGATCGATAGAAACGAGGACGATGAGAAAGAAAGAAGATGCAAAGAGTCTCCAGAGCCTCGCGAAGGCAATGGAAACCTCTTTACTGATCTACAATAGAAACGCGCTGGACAATAGGGAACAATAGAAGAGAAGAGAGAGGGTGGACTTGACTGTAACAATATTGCTCACCGTCGCGCCCACATCACGGGTCTGTGACACTTGTGCTATTGTCGCGCTCGCGGGTCCAAATCGTGAATAGCACGCGTTGCCGTCAGTGCTCCTTGGTATCGTTGCGAACGATGCAGGGCGATCTTCTGCTTCACGCGAGTGTTGAAACGGATCATTTCGAGGACGCTGTGAGGATGCCTGGCGTGGAGGGAGAGATGAGTCTGGACGTCGTGGTCAAATAGGCTCCGTTGGCTGTGAAGTGATCCGACGCATGCACGCTTCCTGCGCTTGTCGTGATTCTGGTGTAAGAGGAGCAGCAATTGGTGAAGAGTTCACTGCCGTCAAGCGCGCGATTGGCGCCGGTCATGTTTCAGAATGCTGCGTTGGGCAGATTCGCCACAAAGTGGCGATATATCCTGTGGCTGGTGTTTCAGATGTACTATGAGTCTCAGGCTCGCGATGGGCGTCATTGTGGAGGCACGAGTGTCCAGGTTTGGTGTCGAGGAAAGGAAAAGAAATGGGCCGGGGATGAAGTGAAGTCGAGCAGGTCAGTCGCGCTAATAAAGACGCGCTAGAGAAACCACCTTACAAGAAGGGCCATGTGAACGTGATATTCAAAATACTGCACAGCCCATACACACGTATATCCAACATTCACACGCTATACAGCATATCCCAACGCCTCCCGCTATGCCTACGCACGAACCAAATACGACTCCTATCCCCCATCAACCATCCCCAGCCTTCCGCTCGTACACCAAATCAACCTGCTTGACCGGATGCAGCAGCATGCCCGGCAAACACATCCTCCCCTCACCACCTTCACGCATCTCCCACTCCTCTCCACCGTCGTTGTCGACCTTGTAGCCCAACCAGCGCTTCCACAGATTTGGCGAGAAGCCGGCGTGATAGTACCAGGTGGTGCCCAGGAAGTTGTGCTGTCGCTCGTCACTGAAAACACTGGTTCTCGACCCGCCAGCGGAGCCGTGAACGCCGTTGTTGAAGATCGCCGCGAGGTAGGAGGTCGGCCAGCGACGGTCAATGTACACTGGATGGGGGGCGTAGACGGCCTTGTAGCCATGGTGCAGCGAGAGGGAGCCAGGCCACATTTCGGAGAACATTGTGTGTCGCTTGAACAGCGTCTCCTTGTGCATAGTATCCAATAGACGTTTGCTGAGTCGACTTGCCGTGATGATGGCGGTACGGCGAGGAGGGAAGCCCTTACTGGTGTTGTAGCCTGTCACATCTTCGGAAAGGAGCCAATTGGTGTTATGCGGGTCGAAGAGCGGATTAAAGGTGATGAAATCTGCTTCTTCACCAACGCCCCATTCGTAGTTATCCTTCTCGTACGTGGTAGGTGGCTCCGGATCTTTGTGGGGCTCCGAAACCTCATCACCCTTCCCTGAAGGCCTTTCAGGTCCCCAGATCGATTTGGCGGGCTGCCGTGATTCTGAGTCAAGGGGGTGGCGAGAGCCTGCGTCCTCTGAAAGTTTGCCGAACATGCTGTCTTTTCTTGCGGTACCATGTTCCGTCTGCACACGCACCAGCTGCCTGAAGTCTTCCCAAGGACCATGCTCAGCGGGTACGTAGAAGCGTCCGTTGCGCTCCCACAACCCTTTTCGAGGTTGTTGCTTGGCCCACTTCGTCACCTTGTCGAAGAGATGGTGAAAATGGCCAGTATACCGGATATCCATCTCCCAATGCCAGAAGAAGTCGTACTCTGGGTGCATGTGCGCGAAGTACTGTAGAGGGAGGTATGTGCTTCGGTAAACACCGAACACCGGCAGGTCTCGGTAGACCGTCTCCTGCACACCTCCGTAGACAAGATTCATTTGTCGCTCACTCCAGAGAGTGCCCATGCCCCAGAACTCCTGCGGCAAAGCCTCCTTCAACGCCCGCTCGTGCGTCTCTTCGTCTGCCCATATCTGGAGATCCAGATCCTTGACCTGGATCAAAAAGTGAACGACATATTCTGTGCCCGACTGGATCGTGAGCTCGTTCATGAGCGCTCGAAGGTAGAACATATCTTCGTCGTCATATTGGTAGTCCTTCCACGTTCTGATGATGATGGCTGTTCTCGGCACCAACTTCTTGCCGTTCGGCCCAGTTGTCTGATCTTCGAGCTTCTGTTTAACGTTGTTCGGGTCGCCCACTGGCCCTCCAGTACCCATCGGCCTGAAGAAGTGATTCATCTCCTTGGAAGGCTGCTTGAACCGATGTGCGTTTGCCTCCATGCAGCTCTGTTGCACCTTTGCCCATTTGACGTCCCGGTAGTCGATCTCGTCACGCCCACCCCAAACGCTCTCCGACCCATCTTTCTCACCCTCCATACCCGCCCCACTGCCGCCGTACTTCCGACTGTAGCCAAAACCGTAGGGCCCAAGCCTGCCATACCGCTCGAAACAAACATCGTTGTTCAAGCCAAACAGATCGTAGCTACCCATGACCGGGTCTGGAAACCCTTCTGGGATACCTTCATGCACGAGCAGGGGCGGTATCTCCCGTTTCGTGACGTTGTCCAAGTAGCAGTGCACCGGCTGCTCGTATTCCGCACCCCACGAGTACTGCTTGTAGGGGTCGAACCTCAGACCTGGCCAATCCTGCTTGGCTTCCGCCTTCACTGAACCATCCTCTTGCGTATCTCTCTTTTGAAACCCGGGATCCTTCTTGGGGTCGACCTTGTCATCCTTCTTCTTCTGAGCCATGGCTGCCTCCATCACCGCCTGCATATCCGCCTCGTCGCCCGTGGGGTACTCGGCGACGTTGTCTTTTCTCTTCACTAAGCTCCTGATTCCACCATGATATCGCTTCAAGAATGGAAAGCTTTCCCACGGGTTCGGAGGATCAGGACCCTTCCGCAACCCCATCCGTATCTGGGCGTCGCTGCTGGAGCCCATCTTGACCAGGTAGACGACCATGAGGACAAGTATGGACGCTATGATGAGGGTGAAATAACGCGAGAAGCGCCGCCGAGGTAGGTGGTATGACAGCGCATAGTTCTTTCGGGGCGGAGAAGAGTTGGAGAGCATGGGTTGATCGGAGGAGTAAAGGGAGGGCGTATCATCGTCGCTCGCGTCGGAGTATCGTCGTTTCTCATGGTCGACCAACGAGCCGGACAGGGAGCGATAGCGCTGCCCAGGCCAGTTGGAGAGCATCTCTGCGCCTTCGATGCGCTGGAAGTACAAGCGCGGGCTACCTCATCTGGTTCTTGAAGGGGTTCCAAATCGGAGTTGTCGCGTGCTCGTTACGTTGCTGGACTGCTGCAACAACTTATGTACAGAGTCGCGACAGATGGCCGAGTGTCCAACAGCTGAGCGTGGTCCAAAGAGTAAGGTAATGGTAAATGCTGCCTCTCGGAGGTCGAGATGGAAATTGCCAAGAAAACAACAATGCAGATCAGCGTCGAGGGAGGCAACGGCGATTTTACTAAGCACGCCATATCGCGTCGGAAGAAACATGAAGACATGAGAACACCACTTCGAGTTCTCGGGTGGTCTTTAAGTCTGCTTCGTATGCTATAACGACCTTCAAGAAACAATCGTGATGCTTCCGCAACCCCCGTGACGCCCGCCCACAACGCTTCACAACTGGCTGCAATCACCGCATCCCCTCGTCCAAGCCGCACGCTCACCAAGACCTACGACGGTCGTCTACTTCTTCGTTTCGGCCTTCTTCTGGTCCGCTGCAAGACCAAGTCAGCATCCCATGGCATGGTATTCAACGCCTATCTCAACTCACCTGCTGCCTGCTTGGCCCTCATGATGGCGGCGGCATCCTCCTTGTTCTTCTGCATCTCGCTGCCGGATGCCGTGTTCTTGTTTTTCTGACAGGAAGTATCAGTGAGATGCACAGCTTTGATCATTCAGGGGGGAGCAAGACGTACGACGCCGGCGGCGGCCTTCTGCGCCTTCTCTCTGGCCTTGTCCCTCTGGTTCCCGCGGGCCATGGCTGTGTGGTGTTGCTGTGCTGAAGGTGTGTTCGAAAGTTTCTGAGAGTGTGGTGAGAGCGAGTTGGAAGATCTGCCCCGAAGGTACGATTCAGAACTGATATATAAAACTCGATCTTGGTATCTCGGTGAGTACTGATTGCTGCCAGCACGAAGTATTTGCGTTGTTGGGAAAGAACAGCATTAAATCGCGGATGCCGTCCGACTTTGGCCTAGTTCTGCGAGCGCGGCCCGCATGGAACAGCGCCGTCCTAAAAATGTCGGTTCTAGATTCACAATTTCACATGTCAGACAACCACGTGCAACAACGGACCACTACATCCCCTATCGACTACATCACGAAGCTCGGATCTCCCATCAATGGCAGTATACCGGCGTGAATACATCCTATCGGGACGCCAGCTTCCATGCTCCCGGTCCAAGAAAGAATGTTCTTACCCGTCACAAGCATATCCGCGCCAGTGGTGAATGATCCTGCGTCCGACAGGAGATAACAGACCATTGGACTGATGGAATGTTGTTGTCAGCATTGATTGCCAGACCTCTGGGTGCTCTCCACTGGGCGCTGCTTCTTCGTCTTATACTGAGACGAATCTTGTTGCACGTTCGTACAGGTGTTCAGCATCTTTCAATGTTTCTGTACACGGTATATATGCATCAAACCGAAGCATACGGTCTTTACGTGGGCACATAGGGTCTCAAAAGCGGTAGGTCAATGCCATTTGGATGTTCGCTATCAAGTGTTCCATTTTTCAGCTCTATCTTCCTGGGGTGTTGCGCATCCTTTACTATATACGGTTTGCACGCATCCACCTTCTGGCCGAGTCTCTCCTCGGACGGGAGCTGTCAGGATTCGCACAAATCGGGACTTCCACCTTTAGCAGGATGTGCCGTTACGCACCACCTTTCCCGAGAGACAATACCTTACCCCAACGGAATGGCCCTCGACGAGCAGCATGTGAAGAAGAAAGCGACGAGCTTAGCCCACGCAACTTGTGTTGTCCGGGCCTCCCTAGGCAGAGGTGAGCCTTCCGGACTGTAGCCACCCGCTGGTCGATTGCCGATTGTTCTTCTGAAGACAAACATTCCCATTTGCTCCATCGAAACGAAGCTGTGCCGAGAGCAAGAACGGGCAAATCACTCTCGGTTCGTTGCGTGATGGGCCGTGGTGCAATGGATGGTAGCTCGGCAAAGTGTAGAGGTTTACAGCTTCCATTGCGGTTTTGTCGGGACAGCCGCTTTGTTGTGTTCGCAGGTACTAATGGCCGCACCATCGCTGGCCCGCCGGAGGGTGCCTCGAGTCATAGCGAGGGTCTTGCCGACGGATATCACTTCAGTCTCCAGTTCTAGCTCTGAGCCCTCCGGCGCAGGTCGGAGGTAGTTGACTGTCAGTACCCGGCTCACTCCACCGTTCAAAAAGCGACCTGGAGTCGAGATGGCTTGCAATGTCAGACTCGTGCAAATGTCAAAAATCATCGACTGCGCGCCGCCTGTATGATCTTGTCAGGCGAGCTCTTCTGCTAGTTGAATTGATGGAACTGACCTTGGAGGTTGCCCGACCCATTCGTGTAGAAGTGCTCGACTTTAAAGGTGTATGTCGCCTTGGCTTCCGTATCAGAGAGCTTCTCGAAGGACTTCAGCTTGCACTGCTCCTCGATGAACGCGGCAGTTAGTCGTTTCTTGCCTGGCTCGCCAATTCTTAAGATCGTCCTGATGCGTTCTTCTGGTGACAGTTGCTCGAAGGTGGCCGTCATCTCGCGGAAGCTATTCTCGGGCGCCATAGTCACAGCTGGGACGTCCTGCTGCTGAGTGCAATGGAAGGCAAACGGTGCGTGGAATTGTCACTCTCTATGGAGGGCCGACAGACTTCGGACAGCCGAGGTGGTGACACTCGGCAGGATGCACAGACTACAGTGAAGCAGAGCCTCAAGACGATCAATCCGGAGTGGAATGGTTCGCCAAGGACGTCCAGCGCAGTCGTCGATCAAACACTTTGGCACTTCACCTCATGCTCCTTCAACATGCCACGCCCAACGCATACAGGTAGCACTCTCTTCCGCGACGCATGTCTTCCCGTTCTGTGAGACCAGCAACTGCCAGCAATTCATCACCACTCGGAAAGGCCAAGCGCGACTCCGATGACGCTGGCATTAGTGTGCCATGTTCCTGCCATGCCACTGGACGCGTGGGGACCGTTGTGGGTCTTTCACGCTTTCTCACCCGACTCTGTGGAGTCTTGTTGCAACGGTGATGGCTGAGTCAATAGCACGACCTTTTCTTTCGTGTTCCGGCCCAACCTGGAACGGTGGCACCTCACCATTCCTTTTAGACCGCATCAAGATATGAGTGTATGAACCTTGGCCGGCTTTCCTACTACGTCGCATCTTCTTCTTCCTGTCGATCATTACGGATGATTTTCCTAGCTACACATTTCCTAGCACTCCCGGGGAGCGACATCGCAGACGGCCTGCCATCCGATAGTTGACCGAGATGAGCGTACCAGGACCACAGTCGGCGACTTTGGCAGATAAGGCCGATATCAGCGTTATAGAAGCCACGGACAGGCTTGAGAACGACGCGAACGCCACCCCTAAACTTCAACCACTGCTCAAATCTGAGAACCTCGAACGCAACAATGCTTTCCTGTCAGCGCCGCTCTCAGCCCCTATACGACCACTGTCGCCCGACACACTTTCTAACCTATCGTTTGACGAGTACGAGGCAATAAGGCCAGGCCGCTCACGTCACCGCTCTCAAGATCATGCCCGGACGCTTTCTCTATCGCCCGCGCCGGTGATTCGGGGTGGCATCAGAGGGCGTTTCGACAAGTTTTGGGTCCGGAACAAAGGTCTTGCGTATATGTTACTGGCCCAAATCTTTGGAACCCTCATGAACGTGACTACCCGGTTACTGGAGATCGAAGGCAACAGAGGTAAAGGAATGCATCCATTCCAGATCCTCTTCGCCCGCATGGGCATCACGTTCTTCCTGGCCAGCGTTTACATGTGGTGGAAGAAGACTCCGCATTTCCCACTCGGCATGCCGGAGGTACGAGGGTTGTTGGTCGCTCGTGGACTATGTGGGTTTTTTGGCGTCTTCGGGATGTACTATTCGCTGCTCTATCTGCCTTTGGCGGATGCGACTGTGATCACCTTTCTGGCTCCAAGCTTAGCGTGCTGGGCATGCTCGATCTTGATCAACGAACCTTTTACGCGGGTGGAGAAGATTGCTGGGCTTGTCTCTGTAGTCGGCGTCATCTTCATCGCTAAGCCGACTACGCTTTTCGCAGGCTTGAGTGGAGGAGGTGACAGTCCGCCGGCAAGCGGCAACAGTAATGCTTCACCATCCGGCAACGGCACTACCTCTGAGACTCCTGGCGCTGATGCTGGCTCTTACGAGAAGGTTACGCCTGCCCAACGGTTGACAGCTGTTGGGATTGCATTGCTGGGAGTTCTGGGCAGCGCAGCTGCTTACACCACAATTCGATGGATCGGCAAACGGGCCCATCCTTTGCTCTCCGTCAACTACTTTGCGGGGTGGTGCTTTCTGGTCAGCATCGTCATGCAGGTTGTGCTGCCAGACGTCGGTTTCGTCCTGCCTGCTGATTTGAAGGAGTGGGGATACTTGATCTTCCTTGGGATCTGCGGTTTTGTTATGGTAGGTCCTGTTGTTATGGTCCCAAAGATGCTCGCTGACATGAACTCAGCAATTCCTTCTCGCCGCAGGTCTCGCCTACGAAAAGTCTTCTCGTGCGACCAACATGACCTACACACAGATGCTGTTTGCTCTGGGGTTCGATAAGCTCATATTCGGACATACACCTGGCGTCATGAGCATCATTGGCTCCAGCCTGATTCTCAGCTCGGCGCTTGTGGTGGCAATACAACAGGATCCTGATCGTTCGCAGGAGCAGAAGGACAATGCTCGAGAAGGCAGCGTTGATGAGGAGAGTCGGACTGGCCTGATGGCCAATGTGGGAGAGTCGGAGGATCATGATCGGTTGCCGGTGCAGGAAGTGCACATGAGGACACTACGATAGAATCATAGAACTTCGACAGATGCATAGCGATGAGGTGCATACAATGAGGACCGTTGTTCGCACGGTGGACATCCAACACCAACACTGCCTTGTCGAATCTGACGGTGGCGGTTTCAGCTCTCGTAAGGATAGATGCCCCAGCTGGCCATGCTCTAATGGTGCTGACGATGTTGTCGCCTTGCCCTGCTGCGGCTGCGAGAAACGTTCCGAGTTTGGGGATTGCGGAAATTGTTTGGTTCCGCGCCGTAAAGCCTGGCTTTTCGATACGTCGTCCCGCACCTTCCTCTTGATTATGCCTCATAGCGCGACTGGCCTTCTCAATTCGCAATCTGGAATCTATATCACCATTTTCATTCGATTTGCAACATGTCAGACGATACAGTGCAACCTCGCAAACGTGCTCGCGGAAGTTATGCAAAGCTGATATGCTTGAGCTGCCGAGAGCGTCGGATCAAATGCCAGCTCGTTGACGATGGAACCATCGTTCCGTCAACCGACCCACAACCACCAGACAAAGCCTGTCAACGATGTCGACTGCAAGGCCTTGAATGTGTGGTCCGGCGAACTACACTCGGTCGACCGAACCAGAAGAAGCAGAGAGCTATGCCGACGCCGTCTTCAACTGTCCCAACCACAGGTACGGAGTCTAGGTCACCAAGCCCGGACGCAGAGGAACTGGTCTTCTTGACACTGCACGAGCACAACTCTCGAGAGGAGAAGACTGACCCCTCGGTTCGGCGACTGCCTTCTGGCATGCATATGTGTAGGTCCCCGGTTGCCACAAACCCCTTTCACACCATCGCTGACCGTTCCTGCCATCAGATGGAGCGGTCAACAGGACATTTGACCTCACTTCATCGCTTCTGGGTCGGGACAAGGTGCCTACCGTCATCTCCACGAGATGAAGCATATCACTGACGCTTCGTTAGCGGTATGGAAGCACCATTGCTGCCCTGCGAGATGAGAAACCCAAGTCGCTTGATTCAATTCTTCCGCATGATGTATTAGAGCTTCTAGATCACCAGTAAGTCCTCTGATCGAAACTTGCGAGGGAATAGGATACTCAACGTTTACGCAGTCTACTGTGGCACAAACTCTACATGCCTTGGTTGCCGTCTCTAAGGACATTGTGGGACGAAATCGCTGCCGCCCGCCCCAGCAGCACCAGTCACCTCTCCGCAAGCACATTATTAGCTCTACTGGCCACAATTGCATTGGACGTTCCAAGTGAACGACTTGCGCAGTATCGCAATCTCCGGCTCGACTTGCAATGTATTGTCTATCACTTGGGACAGAAGCTGCTGTTCATGCTGCCGAGAGACGAGTACACTCTCATCGTCCTGGAGCTTGTCATGAACCACCGGCCTTTAGCACTCGTTGACAGCCAGGAAGCTGCCGCCCACACGCTGTCTGGAAACCTTTTCGGCACGCTCATCAGCGCCATGCAACAGCGGCTCGGTTTCGACGCAGCGCCAAAGAAGCTTCGGGGTTGCCTTGCATCCGGACAGCCCGCCAATGTGGAAGTTTTAGTGCTCAACACCCTTCGGTGGTGCGCATCGACAATGCGACGCATGAGCCAGGATCTCCAGGAGTTGGAAACGAACCGCTCAGAGTTATATGAGCCAGAAGTCGCTCTACAGGCGGCGTTCGAGATCACAGCAGAAGCCATCGACAGATTCTCGCTGGACAAGTGCTTTTTCCTCTTTCATGTGCTGCGATACCATGCCGATGATCTGATCGCGACGCGTGGAGTGATTATCGACTGGCAAGACACGGCCAAGCTGTCTGAACACATCGAAACGCACGTTGAGCTTCGCAACCAGCGAAGGAAGGACTACGATCTTGGCTTAACGCAATTCTTCTTCAACGACGGGAGGACACATGAGGGCTTGGCTCTATCGCAGCTCATCACGATAGAGCAGGGCCAAGGTTATTCCAACGTCATTGGCCTCGCAATGTTCTTCGCAGTCATGAGAGGCTTCCAGGCACCGAGTACTCTTAACACGGGAGTTGGGAACGACACAATGGCTCAGCTCAGCATGTACTGGACTCAAAGGGTCAACCACGAGGCCGCAAAAGTGTCGTTGAACGAGCAAACCGAGGCTGGTGCCTTTCTCCAGAGATACGGCGACATGCATATGGATGCATTGGAAAAGCGACTGACGGACTTCATCAATGCTGCGACGGAAGTATCGCTGCAAGGCGTACCCTTCGTTGGTCCTCCGCGGCACACCAGCACCAACGTCCTCATGGCTTGTAAGGAGATCTTGGAGAACAACGCCGTACGAATCAAGATCGATAACGTACTGCACCCCCGTGTCGACATGCAGCTGATTCTTCTCGAGAATGCCGCACGGCAGCTGGAACGTATGGAGGCAGATGGCGGCAGTCCCGAAGCCGTGGCCTGTGGCAGCGTCTTTACGGCCTGCGCAAAGGTGATAAGGAATCTTCACCGCGTCATGCGTTCCTGGAAAAGACAGTACAGAATCCAGGTCCCGCAACCACACTGCGATCACAAGAAACCTTACCAACACAAGCAACTGCCGGAGGCGCAGCCTGGAATCTCTGCTGCTAGCAACCCCTGGCCGACCTTCGGCTTCGCTCTTGACGACTTTTCTACGGACGGTCTGTTCACGGATTGGGACAGCTGGCCTCAGCTGGACTCGGATATGTTTGCTTTCGACTTCGACACAAGGCACCAGTGATCTTGTTGGCTCGTCCGCATCATTTTCCGTGGACCTGTACAGTGCATCACGTCCTGGCATAGTAGCCAGCTGGAGGCTGTGGCCGGGCCGGCGAACGAAAGAGGTGCAATGAATCAGGCTTGGTGGAGTCTGGGAATTGCTGCTCAAGTCGAGCCAATCTCGACCACACTCTTGGCCACAAAATCATTCGCGGTAGACCAAGGACATCAACAAGATCCACCCTCCCAGGAGTCCAGCAGGCCTCTTCATGAGGCCCAACTCGAGGTTTTCACCCCACCATTGAACTCCATGTGCACCCCACCAATCAGTTCCACGTGAAAGGCGCTTCTCCACCATAAGCCCCAGCCAGCGGGACATAGGTGAACACGCCAGGATGCTCACCAACGCAAGGCCAAACCAAAGCACTATGGGCAGTACCTCAGATGAGGCAAAATTGTCCAGCTTCGATACGCGGTGGAGACCATTTAGTAAGCAAACATATTCGGCTCGCACGCTGAGTGGGATAGCGACCAATAACTCTGCGGCGGCCAGCTTGACTACTGCCTCCAGTGCAAGCCGCGATCCGTCGCTTCGTTCGCCCTTCCAAAGCTCGACTGTGCATTGCGGGCATCTGGCAAAGTGAGGCGTCAGACGAATCTCGGTGCTGCAAATCCGGTTAAGAGTCTTACGATTTGTGTCCCTTTTCATGCCACGCGTCGAGACAATCGACGCAGAAGATGTGGCCGCATCGTGTGATCTGCGCTGGCCCGCTGGGTGTGTCGTAGCAGACGATACAAATCTCGTCTGGAGACTCGCCATCCCCCGGCAATGGTAGTTTTTTCAGCCCGCCGTTCGCAAGCCACTCGCCATGGGACGGTAAATGGTCGTCTGGGGGGTGCGGATGAGTTGGAGTCTGCTTGACGAGCGAGGCGCATATGGGCTGCTCGAGCCGTAAGCACAAGTTTAGAAGAAGCGTTGCGCAGACACTGAGTCCGGTCAGTGGAATGACCCTGCTGCTCACACATCCAATGGCAAACAGGGTGAGAGAAACGCCTGGCTTGTGCAATTGGCAGCTTAGTACGTCCTTGACGAAAGATGCGGACATTGTTGGTGCGCTCACGTCGGAAAGCAAGCCGTCGAGATGAGATCAAATAACACCGTGATCCTTCTAGGCAGCCATATGTTAGTTAGTTTCGATCTCTTGCTGCGGCTTGAAGGAAGGATGCTGCCGCTTGAAGGAAGGTTGCAGTGGCTTGAAGGTTGCTGCGGCTTGGAGGTGGCTTTGACATCTGATATTTCGCTCCATCTTTGCTTCGGTCAGACAGTCGTCAGAAGGTGGATCTATTGCAAGTGGCGTCTTCAACGGGCGCGGAAGAGTTGGAGAACGGACTCTAGACTGCGCGACTGCGACTGCGGCTTCCCCATCTCTTGGTGTTCGGTGATGCACGCCGCTTCAGATCTACATAGCCCCCTTATTGGTAGTCGTGACTGTGAATATTATTATCGATCACTGCAAGCCTAGCTGCAGAAGACCTAGAATATTCAACACTCTACTTCACGGGGCGTTGAGACCTGGACATCTTAGCCCACCCAGCACGGAACCATCCACGGCGACATCGCTAAAAAGCCACTCGAAATGGCACAGAATATCATCCTCTACACTGCGCCTGGCTCATGTGGTCTCGTGCCGCAGACACTTCTACACCACTGCAACATCTCGTTCAAACCCATTGGCGTGTCCCTCCAAAACCTGGCCGAACTCTCCTCGAAGAACCCAAAGGGCCAAGTGCCTGTGTTCGACTGGAATGGCGAACTGATCACTGAAGTTCCAGCCATCGCCCACGCGATCAACCACCTGGCGCCTGAAGGAAAGATCCTTGGTCGAAGTCCGGTGGAGTTTGTCCGGGTGTGTGAATGGATGAACTTTCTGTCGGCCAGCATACACTCTCAGCCCTGGGGCGCCTTCGTGCGACCATTCCGATTTACCGACGAGCCTGAAGCGGAGCCTGGTGTGAAAAGGAAAGCAAAGCAGCGGCTGCAGGAGAGACTTGCGCTCATGGAGTCTAAGCTACCGGCGGATGGCTGGGTGGTTGGCGAGGGCTTCACGGCGGTTGACGCCTACTGTCTAGCAATTTCGCAATGGGTCGTTGCAAGGACAGACTTGGACTTCAAGGGAGACTTCCCCAAGTGGGCGGCTTTGGTCGATCGTGCTCATAAGGTGGAAGCTGTGCAGAAAGCGTTGGCGGAAGAGAAACAGCTTGCAGAAGAGCTTAACAAGGCTTGAACTTGGTCTCAATACATCTTTGGCAGTGTTGGATCTTGCTGTTCCCAAGTAATGGGTTTTGGGAGTGGTTTGGCAGTGATCAGTGGCCTCATTGCCCATGATGGGAGTGAGACCAGAAGAGAGCATAATAACCCAGGTAACATGTACCTCAAAACGACTCACGATGAGCACACCTTCCAACAGATCAACATCAGTCAAGAGAGTGAATGAATGCTGATCAACCCAGGGCGATTGCGCGGCAGAATGTTCTCCCAGCTGCTGACCGAGTACTTAGGTAAGGCTGCATTTTGCAAGAGGCGGCGAAATTAAAGGAGCGCTTCTTCATTCTCAACGACTGGACCATGAATGCCTTTGGCAGCTTACACACATGTTCTGAGCCCCTGACGTTTACGGATGATCGAAATCGGTCTCTCAATAAGCGAGCTGCTACGAAATTCAGCCAGCTGTTCAAGACCGTCAACAGGTGATGGCATATATTGAGCACAGCAATCCGTAAGTTGGGGCTGCATTTGTACTTCGTCATCGTTCTTGCCGTCTCGTTGCCTTCAAGTATGTCTTCTCGGATCGTTCTGTACGGCAGCGATGGCGCTTGCTCCTTCATCCCTCATTCCCTCCTGAACGAGCTCAATATCCCATACGAACTGAAAACGATGGTGTGGAAGGAAGGCAAGATACAAGCCGAGGATGGGAGCCTCTCGTATAATGACTACAAGAAAATCAATCCAACGGGATACGTACCTGCTCTGTCCGTTGGTATCGCAACGATCACGGAACTACCGGCTATTGTCGCCTACATCGCAAGACTGGCGCCTGAGCGCAAGCTCCTCGGAGGCGATCCGTTGCAACGTGCGAGAGTTGATGAGTGGATGGCTTGGTTGAGTGGCACGCTTCATGGGACTGGTTTTGCGGGACTCTGGCGTCCATCCCGCTTCTCTGAGGAGGGGGCTGCTGCGGATTCGATCCGCAAGAAGGGCCACCAGGTCGTAGTGGGGTGCTTTGAGCAGATTGAGCAAAGCATCGGAAGCGATCATGCTGTTGGCGATTCGCTGACCGTGGTTGACTTTGCCTTGTACCTCTTCTGGCGATGGGGAGTGCTCAAGATGGGAGCAGCTGAGGGCTATATGGAGTTGAGCTTTCCCAGGTATACTCAGCTGGCGAGCAGGATGGAGAGCGTGGTGAGCATCAAGCAGACAATGGATGAAGAGAGGCTACCTCTGGCGGTAAGCACTGCAGATGAGGCTTGATGACTTCGGACCTGGGAGCTTTGGCAGAGTGGCGGTATTGATTGCCCTGCTTGTCTTTTTTCATTGCGCTCGCAAATGTATGTGCGATCAGGTGATGATGAGCGACGGTCATTTATCACCGAAGATATGAACGGCAAAGACGGCATCTCGGCAATGGAGAAGTCTGGGTGTGGGGGAAGATGGAGTTGAACAGCACTCCGATCAAGGAGAACTGTCTCATAGATAAAGTTGCCTTCAACGTCAATCTCCATCGCGAAGAAAGCACTGTCATCAACGCTTGTGCAATATTGTTGTTTCCAGTCGTCTGAGCCAGCGATGTCTCCGAGTGCTGATCCCGCCACCAACGGCAACGTCAATGGCCATACCAATGGAGCAACGACAACGAACGGAACGACCTCGAACGACTACAAAATCCCGCTAAACGATCTGTATGCATTCACACCACGTAAACTGCGAGTCGTGACGATTGGTGCTGGCTTTTCTGGTTTGCTTATCGCCCACAAGTTCCAGCATCGATACCCTGAGATGCAAGAGTATGTTGACCATACCATCTACGAAGGCCACTCGGAGTTGGGAGGAACATGGCTTGTGAACACTTACCCGTGAGTTGCTCTTGTTCCCCAAATTATCTGAGATCTGGCTGCTGACATGCACGCATTCAGGGGAGTACAATGTGACGTACCTTCGCACATATATGTATGAAGTTCCCCTCTGAGCAGATCTGTCCATTGCTGACTATCGACAGGCATTTCCATTTGATCCCAACCCAGACTGGTCGAGGTTCTACGCAAGCGGATCAGAGATCCAAGAGTACATTCTACGAACCACACGCAAATGGAACCTGGACAGAGACGTCAAGCTGAATCATTGGGTGCGGGAGGCCAGATGGTTAGACGACCGGGGCCAGTGGCGATTGACGCTGGAGAACGACGGACGACGGTGGGATGAGTATACTGATATTCTACTTTCTGGTCAAGGAGTCCTCGTGTATGTGGAGATCTCACAACGACGGCTCAACAGTCAATGCTAACAAATTATCTCTGTCACAGACACCACAAGTGGCCGACGATCCCTGGGTTACATGACTTCGAAGGCCATACCACACACTCCGCCAACTGGACCCACGACTACGACTACAGCAACAAGCGAATTGCTGTCATCGGCAATGGATCATCAGGCATTCAAATCGTCCCCCAAATGCAGAAGCTTCCGGGCACAGATGTGACGAACTTCATCCGAGGACCAACATGGGTCTACTACCGAGTACCGCCATCGAAGCATCTAGGCCGCGAGACAGATGACCCCAATCCCGAGTATACGGAAGAGGAGAAGAAGCGCTGGCGGGAGGATCCTGAGGAGCTCAAGCGGTACAGGAAGGGCATGATTCATCGTACCAACAAGGCGTTCAAGATGGTAGGTCGGGGACGTGACGGTGTCGTCGATGAGCTGCTAATAGTTCTCCCCAGTTCGTCAAAGATTCAGAAGGTGCCAAAGACGCCATGGCTTTTGCGGCAGAGCAGATGTCTGCTAAGCTCAAGCATGACCCTGAACTTACCTCAAAGATGATCCCGAACTGGGAGGTCGGATGCAGAAGGATTACACCCGGTCCAGGATATCTTGAGTCGTTGACCCAGCCGAATTGCCACCTTACCAACAGCAAGATTACGCACATATCGAAGAATGCGGTGCATACGGAAGATGGTAAAGCGCATGAGGTCGATGTTGGTGAGTATACCTTATGATGAGCAAACCAGAGGCGTCTTGCTGATGGTATCCAGTCGTCTGTGCCACCGGATTCGACGTCTCGCACTGCCCGCATTACCCTATCATCGGACGAAACGACGTTGATCTAGCAGACAAGTGGCGAGACGAGCCAGAGTCCTACATGTCTGTCGCTGCCTCAGACATGCCGAACTACTTCCTAATGATGGGGCCCAACGCCGTCGTCGGCCATGGCTCGTTGATGGAAGCATTGAACTGGACCGGCGACTACTTCTGCAAGTGGATCAGGAAAATTGCCACCGAAGACATCAAGTCGGTCGTGCCTACTCATAAGGCTGTCGACTCCTTCGTCCGGTACGGGGATGAGATCCACAAGACGTTGGTATGGACGGGCAACTGTGTCTCGTGGTACAAGAAGGGTCGGATAGATGGACGAGTGACGGCGTTATTTGGTGGAAGCGCATTGCTGTACAAAAAGCTGATCGAGGAGATCCGAGCTGAGGACTTTGATATTGAGTATCGCAGCAGTAACCCCTTCAGATTCCTCGGGAACGGCTTCCTGGCGGAGGAGTATGATGATGAGTCTGATCTTTCTTGGTAAGGTGACAGAGCGAGAGTACTTTTCCATCGCTGATACTGACTTTCTTCTGCTCCAGGTACATAGAGAAGTAGTTCGACAGCCATCCTCATTGAAGATTAAGTACCTCCCGCCTTCCACCACTACTACGACCGCACGGTCCATCCGAATGCCGCGCTTTCGTAGCGATGGAATGTCAGTGCCCTGTTGCATGCCCTAAGCCCCGTTGCGCATCTGCATGTACGATTCAAAGATATCCGCAACTGGCTCCTTCGCCTTGGCAAGCATGGCTTCATGCAGCTCGTGGAACGCTTGAACTTCGTCTTCGTGCTCTGTCTGGGCCACGCCACGCGAAACATAGATCCACGTGCCAGTGACTTCGGTGCCATTCTCGTCGGCATCGTCGGGGCCAGGGACGGTGAACGACAGCCGGCCCTTCAGAACGGCGTGGTGCGGCTTGGCCTGTATCGAAGATTTGTGAGTTGACGATACCTACTTGCACGCTGGTACACGCAACAGGCTTACCGTGATGGAGATGTTGCCCTTCACACCATCGAAACCCTCATGTTCCGCATCGCCCACCGTGCTGAACACTGTGGTGCCATCCGCGTCCGTGACATTCATCAGCAACCCGTTCAAGCGGCGCGCGTCCTTGAGACGCATGTTGCCGTCATCGCACTGGAAGATAACGGCTCCTCCCCCGTTCGCTGGCGATCACTTGTGGAGGTCGATGTCGAGGATCTCGTTGATGCCTTCTAGTATGCCTCCACTGACCACCAAACCAGCAACGAAAAGTGCAATGGGGAGTCCTGCCATGTTCCCGGATTTAGTAGCGGATGAGAATATATTATGCTTCAATAGAGCAAGTGATGAGGATCTAGGAGAGTTGTACAGATGAGAAAGAGAAGGAGAATTGAAGAAGTACAGTGGAAGACTTTTGAGCCCGTTTCTTCGTCTGTGGATCATATGCTTACCTACAGCGTTGCTTACCACAGCTCTCTGTGGGCTTACCTCCAGGACACTTTACTATGGCCATAGCCCGATAGGCCCAGCGTCGAGAGGCTCACCCACTGGATGGTGGAATCGGTATCTGAAGTACACGGTAAGTGGGAAAAAGAATGCATTCGTCTACAACAAGTGGTCCTCTTGTGGGTTTGATGCGGACATGTACCAAGACTGATTCGATACCGAGTAGCGGCCATAATGATGTTGCCCAACAATGCAAGGCCCAATCAGGAGGCCGAAAGGCCATTAATTCTCCCCTGCACCTTCACCTCAAGCTGAAAGTTGCTTCCTGCAGATTAAGAGGAACAAGGATAAGGGAGGAATTGGAATGAGAAGCACTCTTACTCCAGCCCGATGCACATGCGAGAAAATTGCTTTCCACGTCTGGTCCAGTCATATGGGGCCAACTATTAGCAGCAAACGAGGTCTATAACCTGAGCAATTCATTGCCGTACCCAAAATTCATCCCACTCTTTCTGCTGACAGGGTAGCGGTCCATCTCGTGTGGTCTTTTCTGAAGCGGCGCCAACGAGGGCGGTAGTCTTTCCTTAGGAATCATCAACGAGCAGTGAGGTGCCGAGCGAGCTCGAATCCAGTCGCCACGAGCGAACAGATCGCATTAGGATACAGGGTAGGCGCAGTGATCCATAAGGCCCTTGTGAGCGGACTAGCGATCAGAATCCGGGTCAGGAGAAACCAGAGGATGATTGGCCGACGTCTGGAAGACCGCATCAAGCTCAAATCAGCCCCAAGCACTGCAAGCAGGTCGTCGTTGCTCCGTAGGCCTATCGCGCGTCACCAGCTGTCGGTACCGATTGGAAATCCGTAGATATGACGAAGGCCAGAGTGCCGGACATCCCCATGATGGTCATGTCGGTGATGGGAAAGTTTTGTTGCAACACACTCACGCTCCTTTGATTCTTGGATCCAGCGCCAGTCTATCCGGCACCCTCAGGTCAATCGCTCCTTTCAAACCATCGGCAAATGCGAGAAGCTCTTTAGTTGCCTGATCGCGCAAAGCAGTGGTGCTGCCGTCTTCCATGCGAACACAAGCCTCGATGACGTAACTTCCACTAGGATCGAGAGGCGGCAGATTAACGGTCGTGGGCGCTTCACTTTCGAGCAGGTCGCCATCAGTTGTCTCAGCCGGGCACACTCTGCTGATCGTGATCACGACGTTGCCTTGCACAAAACGGTGTCCTTGCAAATAGAATTGATTGATGAATTTGTACCACTCTAATCCAGGACGGAACTTCTCCAAATCGGCCTCTGGCAACGACACCTCGGACACTGACTGCGTGATGACTTGCTTGACGCCAGGCTCCGGGACTTCTGGTTTGCGAAGAGTCCAAGAGTTGCTCTCTAGCGGTTGCCTTGTGAGATGCTGGTACGCGCGTCTCGTAGTCTGGTTTGCTGGTGCCTTCTTCGAGACGGGTGGTAGCCGGAGCTGCTCGAAGACGAGGTGCTGTTCCAGGAACGGGGCGGGCTGCGCGGCAGTGATACCGACCAGGATCTGGAGAACCTGCTTGTGGCGCGCTGGCGAGACCTGGGAGAATAGCAGTAGGTCCTGCATGACGTCTTGATGCTGGGCGCGAGTTGCAAGTGCAAGGTGTCGTCGTGTTGGAATTGTGGTGAAGGCCAGCGTCTATACGGATTCTAGACGCGGGACGGCGCGTTAGCGGCCGTGACCACGTGTGGCCGAGATCGGCAGGCACGCTGCAGGTGAAGTGAAAGCGAGCTCGAAGCCGGGATTAACGAACCTCTTCTGGGGTGGGCAGACCGTCCATACCACGACTTCTATAAAATTCAACCCTTCAAGGACCTCTTGATCATGCTCCCAACTGGCCGGTGACAACCCACTACACACCATAAGCCCTCAACTCCCGCTGCCGCCGCCTCGCACACCTCCCACGTTCCAACACCACCTCTCCCGAATAGTCACCAACACCTGACCATGCAACCCACGCGCATCCTCCGCGCAACCCGCCAACCCCTAATCAAGTTCCTGGGCAAGCGCAATGTCCCGAAAAGTAGCTTCTCCCGCCACCCTATCAACTCTCCCGCAACTAACACCACGCAGACATCGACCACACCCCTCACGCCCACCCCGCCGCCCCTAACGACAGCCTCCCCGAATCTTTCGCCCAATATCGCAACCGTGCCATCCAACACGGGCCTCTCGGCGGCCAGCAGCAGCAGACTGGACAACGTGCGCAACAGCAGCAGCAGCAGAGCAGCGCGTCGAGTACGGTAGCGCCGCCGTCCGGGATGGAGCCGTATGGAGGTATCGGCGGCAAGTCAGGGAAGCAGCTGGGGGACATTCAGCCAGCGAAGGGGCAGTTCTTCGATCGGGATGAGCTTCCGGCGAGGTTCCGAAGAAGACCGTTCAGTGAGGCGGAGATGGAGGCCGTGGATAGCGCTGGGGCGAGTATGTGGTGAGCAAGTCGATGCATGGCTTGGTCTCGACCGCAGTCTTGATCTTGTGCGCTGCACGAAGTTGGATCGGAGAGGAAGGATGCGGTTTGAAGACTCTCCCTGCGACCGGAGGGCGCATGGATTCATTAGAGGCTGATGTATATACCCTTCTCGAAATCTACCTACGATGAGGCATGCTCAACTTCTAGGCGAAAGCAAACATGTGGAGGACCAGAGCCCCAACGGCGGAGCTCTAACATTATTTGAGCCATATGGAACATGGGCTATCATAGCATTCTGTGACCAACAGATGTCGTACCCCTTAAGCCAACGTCCCCTCCTGCACCATCCTCAGCGTCTCATCCCCCTCCCCCCACCACTTCTCCAACCGTTTCTCCCCCCGCCTCGCCGCCCCAGCATCACGATTCCGATACACCGAGTCAATCAACCTCACATCCTTCGGACTGATCAGGAACCGCTTGAACCCGTTCTCGAACGCCTCGTACGCCATCCCCTCATACTTCGCTTTCACGTTCTCGTGTAATCTCTCGCGCACCAGCTTGTACAGCCTCGCGTGCTCCTGTCCGGCTTTAACGCTGTCGTGGTCGCGGCCACCGGTTACGAGCGATTTGGCGAAGAACCAGAGGAGGCTTTCCGAGGTGGTGATGGCGGTGAGGAGGGTGTTGAGGGCCGGCTGGGTCATGGGCGTGTACGCGATGTTGAGGTATTGGAGCTTGGTGGTCTGGACCAGAGAGATGAGGTCAGGCGCGGAGGCGTTGGTGAGCCAGTTGAAGCGCATGCCCAGGTCCTCGGTGGCGTACGCCTGGCCGAGGTCGAGGGCGGTGATGGTGGGGTTGTTGACGAGGACTGAGGCTATCGCGATGGCACCGGCGTCTTTGAGACCGCAGGATTGCAGGGACAGGCGCTGCAGGGTGTTGTTCTGGGCCAGACCTATTGCGAGGACATTCGCAGCTCCGTCGCCGATGGGGTTGTTGGAGAGGTACAGTGACTCGACCGTACAGTGCGGCGACCGCAGGAACCGAGCGATCTGCTCGCATGCGGATGTACTGATACCACATGCATTCAAGTAGATGTTCCGCAGAGCAAGCGGCTTGAATTGTGAATGTACAGACAGCTGTCTGAAGAGCTCCGCAACGCCCTCGTCACCAAGCTCAGTCTGGTCGAGATCCAAGGTCCTCAAATTGGGTGCTTGGGTGATCAGGCGGAAGACGTCGTTCGCAGCCGACGGGCCGAGAGGATTACGTTTGAGCCACACATTCGTGATCGTGGTAGACATGACCATGCTGTTGACAAGCTGGGTAAAGCTTTGGCTGTCGATGCAATTTCCGGCCAGATACCATGTCTCGAACCGCTCCGGAATTTCACCAATGAAGTCGGCGATGGCTTTCGCACCCGTCGAGCCGATGATATTATTGCCGAGCAGGAAGTGTTTCGAGAAGGTGTTTGACTTCAACGACTCCATGAGGTCCCCGATATTTCTTGGACCCGTGACCATTTTGCAGAGGTCAATGCGGCCGTCAGAATAGAGCACGCCTTTCTCGAACTCGACGAGCTCGGTGTCGTAGTAGGGCTCCACGCCTGATACGCCGCCTGATGAAGCTGGGTCGAGCTTGACGGTGCCGCCGTTCTGCAGATGAGCGAAGAATGGCGCAAGTGACTCTTTGCCGGACTGCTCGACGGGCATTGGCAGCGATGGAGCACCAGTCAAAGGGAGAGAGTCGTGGATTTCATCCCACCAGCCCTGCTTAGTGATACGTTTCACCCAGTTGACGCGGTTGTTGCGCTCGGTCGCCTCTGCAATTACTGCTTGCCGCTGCGCCAGTACCCTAGAATGGGGGTCGGTTAGGACAAATGCAGTGATCGGCGATAAGTGCAGACTTACATGGACCTGAGCACGACAATGTCTTTCTCGTACTTGATGATGGCCGCTAGACTCTCAGCAAGGTCAGGATACAGTCGAGCCGCGACTTCATGAGCGAGAGCATCACGAGCAGATTTCCGTCGAGGAGCATTCATGATCTCCTCGTCGATGCTGAAGACGGTATCCTCACCATCATTGTTCTCCATCTGAATCGCTTGCTCCGTGATCAAGTTCTTGCGGATGAGATCGGTCCAGAACTGAGCTGATGAAGGCGAGGGGCTGTCCTCGTTTGTACGTGCTGGTGTGCTATTCTGCTTGTCGAGCGACATGTTCTGTATGCCCATAGTGGGCATTGATGTTGCGGAAGCCATGTTGGATGATTTGACGAAGAGACGAAATGGGGACAGAATGGAAATATAAATGCTTCGACCTTGGCCCCCAAGCTTGACTCACTCACCAGTCACCAGTTATAACGAAGCCATCCGAAGATGGTAGAAGAGCATGAAGGACAGTCAATGCGATCGAGAGATATCGTTGCCGCGTGCACTCACCGGACTGCTTGACTCATCGTGCAGCAGCACGCCTGGACGTCTTGGTGCATAGCCACGATGTCGAGAAAATCCTACAGCCATTGGAGTGCGGGCAGAGCTGTGTTGGTCCCCGTTTGATCCGGCCGTCCCACGGTTGGCCTGTTCCAAAACCATGGAGGTGGGCATCGAGCGAGTTGTTGCGCGCCTGTGTCGGCTTTTTGAGGAAATGGAACGTGTGAGCGCCCAGTCTTCGCCCCTCCGCTACTCGAAGGTGAGGCCGTTGACCAGATCGTCATGCTAATGCTATCCTATCAGCGCTCCGGTAGCATAGAGCTCACAGGGGCGCTGACGATGTTGTCAGGCGCAGGACAAGCAACCCGTCTAGAAGAGACGGGACGGGATGAAGTGAGGTGGTTGCCCTTGGTCTTGGCGATCGGACTTCACATGTTCAATGGCTGGACGGGAGGAGGCATTCTGGTACTGCGGGCGGGATGAAGTATCTCTATAGAAAAGAAGCAAGAAAACTCAAGTGCAGAAGGCTCATGTTTCAATCACTCCTCCCCAAGCGTGCGTATCCATCTCAGCACCACGTCCACAGGAAGTCATTTATCAGCGCTCATTTTCGCGTCTTGCACATCCGCAGCCACACGTAACGCTTTGCTATCGCCTTGCCGCTTGACACGGTGTGGCACAGGCAAAACCATTGTACATCTCCTTCGTTCCCATCGACCTAACACCAGACCCAGCTAGCTCACTCAGAAGAAGAAGTAGGCGATCAGGAAGCAAAGCAAGCACAGCACGGCCACAATCTGCACGCTCACACCGCCAGGCGCCTGAGCTGACGCATTCTGCACACTCTGTGGCATGGAGCTCATGGCCTTCTCTGCCGCCTCCTGGGGCTTCCGCTGTCGCAACCCTTCCGCCGCCTGCTCCCTTAACTTCGCGATCTGAGCCTGTGCTTCCGAGAGCTGCTGCTTGAGTTCGTCTTGCGATGTGGGTACCGCGCTCGCAAAGCTCGACCCAGCGCCGCCAGCCGCACCTGATGCACCACCCATGATTGTGCTGCCCATCATGGTCCCGCCTTCCTTCGTATCCTGAGCCGACCTTTGCGGTGTCACCGCGGCGGGGCTCGGTGAGGAGTACGCAGGCGGCTCGTCCTCGTGGTGAGATACTCCGTTCGTAGCCGCCGACTCTGAGCCGTCTGCTGCGAGGAAAGTGACCCGGATCTTCTTCTCTTGGATGGACGACTTCGCGGTTTGCTCGATGTTGGACCAGATCTGGCTGACGTTGGCGGAAGTGTCGGTGGAGGGCGAGATGGCGACGGACTGGACGAGGAACTTGTCGCGGCATTTGGCATCTGGCGGAGGGTCTTCCTTCATGGCCTGCAGAAGGACCTGCACTTCGACGAAGCCGCTACCTTCGATACGGCCGGAGTTGGGGCGGACGCAGTATCTGACAGCATCCGTTAGTAGAGCATCAAAGTGCGATCCCGGGAGAGCACATACTGCTTCGGGGCAGTGGTCTTGACTTTGAACGCAACGGGGTCACTGCTGGGATTGCGGAGACGGAGGACTTGCGAGACTTCTTGCGTGAATGGGCCTGCTGTGTGTTAGCAGGAACGCCTTGAGTAGGTGTTAGCAGCATGCGTACGCTTGAAGCCCAGCTCCGGGGGTTCCAGCTCAACAGACATGATTGCCGATTGCTAAGCGCGCTGCTCTTTGTGAAGTGTCGTGCTCTTGTTGGTCGTAAGCGATTGTGTTGTCTTTCGAATGTCGCCTTGTAGGCCTGTCGAAAGGGAAGAGCGTGGTGGTATGTGGAGGTGGTAGTGGGTGGTGGTGACCAGGGAGGAAGATCCGAGAAGCAGGCACAGATCGACCTCCTTCCAAGGCTGGCGCCCGCGGCATCACCCGCCGCTACGTCACACAGCCGCCACTTTTCGACTCCGAGAGAGTTTCATCAGTGAATCTCGAACTTTACACACTCACTACGAGGACATATTCTTCACCCGCTTACGAGTCCTGCCAAGAGACACTGTCTCATCTTCATCCACATCCTTGAAGTTAAAGGACGACGACGACACAGCAAGCACAGTCTCCCGTCAGCTCTACGGTAGCACACCCTCAATCACCTTCCTAGACACCAACACACAGCCCACACCGCCAGCATGTCATCAGACCTGGATCAGCTGGCCGACATGGGCTTCGACCGCGAGAAAGCACAGATGGCGCTCAAGAAAGGCGGCAATCTCCCCTCAGCTATCGACTGGCTGGACAAGAACGCCGACAAGTCCATGGAGGACCTAAAGGCGGACGAGGGAGAGGAAGAATCTGCACTACCACAGGCCGGCGCTTCCGCGAACAGCATGGTCTGCAACGACTGCGGGAAGAGGTTCCGGAACATGACAGCAGCACAAGCACACGCGGAGCGGACGGGCCATGATGACTTCGCGGAGAGTAATGAGGAGATCGCGCCCTTGACAGAGGAGGAGAAGAAGGCCCAGCTGGAGTTGGCCAAGCAAAGGATGATGGAGAGGAAGGCAAAGCAGGCGGATGAGGACAAGGCAGCGGCGAAGCGCAATGACGAGATCAAGCGCAAGCATACCAAGGAGAGCGAGGATGCGAAGGAGGACCTGAAGAAGAAGGAGCAGATCAAGGAAGCACAACAAAAGAAGAAGGAGAAGGCAGACGACATCGCGGCGAAGAAGAGGATCAAAGACAAGATCGAGGCTGACAAGGCGGAGCGTAAGCGGAAAGCAGATGAGGAGAAGGCAATGCGTGCAAACCCGGCTGCATACGACCCTCAAGGCGCTGGCTCTGCTGCTGCTCCTGGTGGTGCTGGTGCTGCACTGGCGAGTGCACAAGCTGCAAAACCCAAGGCCACACACTCCGAAGCCCGCCTACGATTACAAACACCAGGCGGCAACGTGATGAAGAACTTCCCAGCCGAGACGACACTCTTCGAAGTTGCGCACGCATTGCAAGAGGAAAGCGGTGTCCAGGCGAGCACCTTCACGCAAAACTTCCCAAAAAAGGTATTCGACCAAGGCGACTTCGGGATGACTCTGAAGGAGGCAGGGCTGGTGCCGTCTGCGGCACTCATCGTGCAGTAGGCCGGCGCGGGAGAGCTGCAGCATGGCCAAGGGCAGAGGAAGCGCCGGCTGGCATAGCGAGAGGTTGCGCGTGTTGTTCGGCTTGCTTTTTTGGAGCGTTGGCGCTGGGTAAAGGCTGGTTGGCGCAGGCAGGCAGGCTTGCCACTGCGGATGAGGAATGAATAGACAGAAGGATGCTGAAAAGACTTTCGCCATTTGACGCTCTAACATCCTCCTGACGTACACTTTCATGAGGCAGAAGCTCGCTCGCAGACCACTCAGTACGGACGTAGTGGACATGTTCTTGGAACACAAGAGATGAGAATGGTGGCATAAGGCTGTGGAGTTCCACCTTTCTAGACACTTGCTTTGACATCTCCCGAATTTCGTCTCTATGCCTTCACCTTCTTGACTGCCTTTTTGACCTGAGTCTTGCCACTCGCCGGCCTCTTCTTGCTGACCTTCTTCTCCACGACCTCTTCTGGACCTTCTTGTGCCACAGAGACGCTCTCCACCACACCTTCGTCTGCACCATTCGGGTCCTCGGTTACGCTCGCCTCCTCAATCGCTTTAGGCTTGACAGGCACCTCGCCAACCCCCTTCAACGCCGGCATCTCAAACTCATACCCCATCTCCTTCAGCTTCTCCGCCTTCTCCTGCCGCTTCTTCTCCTCGTTCGTAACCCTCGCCTCCCATACGTCCCTCGTCGCACCTCTCCGCAATTTACCCCCTTCCAGCTTATTCCTCGGGGGCGGGTTCCTCGCCCTCCTCGAACTCTGCCGCCACATGTTCTCATTCACCTGCTCCCGCGGCACCCTCCTCACTTGCAAGATGTGGTTAAACAGCAGATATTTGTCCATAGTCTTACACACAATATCCGCTACCGCAGCGGAAGCGAACTCGATGAACCCGTGATGCTGACTCTTCCCCGACTTGCGATTCCTCATCAGGCGCAGGTTCGTGATCTCGCCGAACTGTGAAAAGTAGGCGCGCATCTGGTGCTCGAAGAAACCGTGCGGGATGCGGCCGATGTAGATGACGCCTGGAGTTCGTTCTGGATCTTCCGTGCCGTCCTTGCTCTTGGATTGGGACATGATGGCTTCGTTGATGCGCTTCTGCACTGCGCCAGTCGTGGGCGCTTTGGGTAGAGAAGAGATTGCGAGTCCGGAGTCGCCGTCGGAAGCTTCATCCTCGTCGCTCGAGAAGCCGGCCAGGAGAGCGGCGGTCTGATCGGGCGTGAGGTCTGTGTTGGCACCGGCCTCGGGTATCACTGTCTCCTCTTCAACATCTTCTGCGAGCTGGGTGGGAGCCTCTGTCTCTGCCTTTTTCGCCGTCTTCGTCTTTTTCAGTGCGGACTTGACTGGTGCTGGACGGTCGGCGGACTTGGTTGTCTTGACCTTCTTCGTCGCGGTAGTAGAGCCGTCGGCGCTTTTGCGCTTCTTTGTGATTGTTTGTGTCGACATGGCTGCTGTTGGGTGAAGGTGTTCGAAAGTGGTATTTCGCTCTTTCCAAAGACGAACTTTTCCTCGCGCCGGAGAAAGGTTTGGCCGCGTAATTACTAGCGCGAAACCGTCCCCTCGATCTTCACATGCACAATACAAAACAATCCTTGACATCTTTGAATGAACAACTGGAAGTGAACACGCCTGGCCGAGACTCCATCCAGTATGGCAAGTCTGGATATCTCCCAACCGGAAGTGTGGGACGACTCTGCCCTGGTCGACTCCTGGAACGATGCCTTTGAGGAGTACAAGGTAGGTAAGGGGTGGAAGAATGAATCGCTGGTACAGTCTAATAGCCCTCTAGAAATATCACAGCCTCGCCGCCAAAGGTGAAAAGGTCGATGTGACCACTTTGCGACTCGAAAGCTCACATACGAACGGTGAGGCCAAGCTTGAGGAACCAGCAAAACCGCAGACAACCGCAGCGCCACCCCAGCCTGCATCATCTGCTCAAGCTCATGCAGACGCTCCATCACTCGCGCAGGCCTCTATAACAAATGCACAAGGCGCTCCAGTGTCGACTGGTGCAGCCACCCTATCGATCCCGCAGGCTCTCATGGCAACTGGTACGTGGGATTGAGCGCTGATGATCCTACAAGTAAGGGATCCATGCTGACCTTTCCAAGTTTATAACGACGACATGAAGAACCTTATGATGTCGTGGTATTATGCCGGCTATTACACTGGACTCTACGAGGGAAAGCAGCAGGGCTACGCCATGGCCCAAGATCAGCGACACACAGGCTGAATGATAGCGTTGCTACGACCAGCTATTCTGAACCTTGGCCCCGTTCGTCCGGAGATGCTGCGAGCGCTCGAACGCACCTGGAGACCGAAGTAGCTTTTTCAGAGATGAAGCCTCCATCCACATTTCGACACGAATTGCCACCGTAGGCCGTCATGCGGCATCCAAGACCGGGAGAATGCGCGACATATCGAGGCGAGAACGGCGTTAACGCGAGGGATGGGGTTGAGCAGAAACCAAGCAGACTTCTGCAGAAAGAGGATAGTGTCAAGGTGAACAGAGGCATGCAAACCAAGGTGTAAACTAATCTACCAACGAGCATCTGGAGACCTCAAGTCTCATGTTCTACGTACTACTAACTCACGGCAGCAGCAGCGACAAGGCAATCCAAAGCCGAGCTCTGACTCGGGGCGGTCGCATCAATGTACGGCCCTGCCCACTCCGGTCCAATCTGCCCATCTGATTGCCTGGCCTGGATCCAGAGCGTATCTGCGTTGTTTTGCAAGAAGCTCACATACGCAGCATCCGGCGCTACCGAATGCAGTTGCCTCAAGTTGCGTGCGAACACGCCCTTGAACTGCGCACTCGTAATGTCCATGGGGGCCTCGGAGGCGAAGTCAGTGAGGATGCCCTTGGGGCCAGTCAGGTGGTCAATGGCACCGTGGGCGATGCGGGAAGCGGTGTCGAGATACTTCCCGTCGGACGTGAGTCGGTTCAACTCGAGGCAGGCTCCAATAATCACGCCCTGGTTGTACGACCACACGTTGCCTTCAGGCTCGCAGGTCGCGAGGTTGAGGTGGTCGGTGACGGTGTTGTCCCCATTGATGAGACCGCTGCCCATGAACCAGTCGTACGATCCCGTGGCAATGTCTGCGTACATGGACTTCTGAGCGGGAATGCGGTTCGCCAGTGACGCTGCCACGGCCATGTACTGCTCATTGGCGATGGCAACATTCGCATCTTTCTTTTTGGACCACCAGTGGCCGCCGCAGGTAGCGTCTTCGCCGGTCTGCATGTCGGTGAAGATCTTGCGGGCGGTGTCGAGGTACTTGGCGTCACCCGTAAGGTCATAGACGCGAATCCAACCCATGGCCCACCAGCCTTCGTCATCGTAGTAGTCATTGAAGAAAGTGTCATAACTGCCGGCGATGCCCGCCGACATGGCATTTGCCAAGGTGGTTTCGAAGATGTCGTTGACCATCGGGAAATAGTTTCCCCTGTCCAAGCTAGCAAAGTTGGCCAAGGAAGCGATCATGCTAGCGCTCTGCCACCACAAATCCTGCCAGAGACCAGTCGAAGGATCGTACCAAATGTCATTGAGGACATTCGTCGCGTCGAGGGCATGGCTGGAGTACTCCGCCTTTGAGGCTGCTTGACCAGTAGTGAAGCAGCAAGCGGCCAGCAGTGCTGTCGTCTTCATCCTGCTGATGTTGGCCAGCATGTTGGATGAGCCTTGCTGGTCGTAAAATATTTACAGAAGCAGCACCGCAACAAGAGGGATTCACAGAGAGGCCTGGTCCTGGAGTAGCGAAGGAACAAAAGCGCTTCAACGACAGGCGTGGTCCTGGTCAAGCGGAAGGCAGGATGCTATGTATACCTTCCTTCCATTGAAAACGGAGCTAACGAAATCCTTCAAATCCTTCGCATCCTTCATATGAAACAGCAGCAAAGTGAAGGCAAAACGGGATCTTATCAGTGGATTCTACGCTACGTTGTTGACCGCCGCTCACTTGGCGTCCTTGGTGTACACTGTCCAGACTGTCTAGAATGAGAGCCATCACGCGACCTTGTGATCGATGGACCGACGTTCCGTGGACGGTAGAGGTCGCCAGCCCTTGTCACGTTCCGTGTCCTCGGCTTCCACGGTACGATGCGGCCAGCATGAGCGCGTGGCTTCGACAGTACGCTGACAAGGTTGGTAACTCAATACACACATGGCTGCCAAACCTGCGACGATGGACGACTTGCTCTCGCTTGAAGGGGAGGAACTGAATCAATGTAGCAGGCGGGAAGCTGACAGCAACCATCACAGGACACCCCACTGTCACCTCTTCGGCAGCCTGGTGTGCAAATACCCTAGTACGCTGCCGCAGTGCATGGTTCTTGGGGGTGCACGAAGGCGTTGCGAGTCCTGACGAGCGAATGATCCACCGTGGCGGCAGCGTAGTTGAGCTCCTCCCAAACGCCAGCGATTTCCGGTACGGCCAGCACTGTGCTCTGGAGTGTCATTGAAGCCTGGAGTGAGGTTGACCAGGACCCAGGAGCATGGATGGTAAGACGCGCCAGCCACGAGGTCGCGAAGACCCGATCCGAGCCAACCACTCCACACCTTCCCCAGAGACACTTCTTTGTCCGGCTGAACCCCATGCTGAAGCCACGAGCTCGTGCACTCTTCGGTTCAGTGCGGTACCCGAGTTAGTTCTCGGCGCAATCGGCACTCATAGAGGTAGCTGTCGGAGGGATGCACCTTAGATGCAGACGCAGACTAGGCGTCGGACTCATGGCTCCACTTCCCGGCACGCAATGCAGGGCAGCGTGAGTTCATTGAACACAGCGAAATGTCCGCGTGGTTGCCTGCATGTTTATTCATGCATCACAGCGACTGAGCCGGCTTTTGGAGCTTTGCAGCTGTCGTCAGGTCTTGTGGGGTGCAGTAGAGACCGACTCCACTCGCGCCAACAATGCCTGCAAGCCGGTGTCTTTCTTCTGTCCTTCGATAGTCGCCGAAGCCGGGCATACGACCTTCCTGTCACAGGTTACGATGCCGAGAACATTGTCGCGCGGCCGCTCGGGTTCATACAAACGCAGCGGATCACCTGGACCTTTGTTTGAGATGACGGAAGCATTGATTTCCTCAGGCGTCCAAACTCGCCATGGTCCAGAGAGGGTGATGCGTTTCGGCATACCATCTTCCGTATTCTTGTTGCAGCGCATATAGAGTTCTGGGTCCCATAGCCTGCCCAAGATTCTGTCGCGTAGGATGATGTCGTCTGCTGACCACGAAACCCAGTCAATGCGACGATCCTGGGGCGTGATCTTCGGCGCATGTTCCAGGTGGTCGTGCGTAGTACTGCTGTTCATAGTTTGCTCTGGGCTCACGAATGATCCGCGTTCAATAGTCTGAGACAGCGTCTCCGCGCCCATCGGCCCAAGTACATCCAGAAGATCTTGAGGTGTGCTTTGCGGAGCTACCTGAATCCCTGGCGCTGGAGTCTGCGCCACGATAGTCCCATGATCGAATTTCGTTGGATGCATCGTCTGTACCGTTACTCCAGTGTGGCTTCTTCGCTGCAAGAGCGTGTGCACGATTGGCGCTGGTCCTCGCAGATCCGGTAGCAAGGAAGGATGGACGTTGAGCCCGCCATGCTTTGCTCCGGTCAGTATTCTTGCTGGCACAAGAAGGCCGAAGGATACTGCGACCACCAGGTTAATGGGCGTGGGTGGCGACCATGCTTTGAAGGAGTCGATTTGATGCAGTGTCAATCCCAGTTCTGAGGCGACTGGCTTGATGGGTACTGCAGCAGGTCAATCAGATATTTGGCTGTAGATAGACCAGTAGTAGACCTACCTTGACGGACCTGCTTCAATCCTCGACCCGTCCGCTTGTCGGGCCTGCAGACGACATCAATGCTAGAAATCTTTTCAGGCTGTCGGTTCTGCAGTTCTCGAAGAGCTCGTAAGGAGTAGATGCTGAACTCGTCTGCACCGCAGAAGAGGATGTTCAGGGGCTCACGCTGTCTGCGTGGCGAGCCCGCGGTGTAGGCTCTATATCCATTCCATTGGACACCTTTGACATGCGATCGCCCAACCAGCACGACTCGGCGGACTGGCTGAAGCATCAAGGGGTGCCTTGATATGGGGTTTGGAGGAGTTGTGCGCCTTTGTTGACGATTGCCGAAGAGGCCGCCTTCCGTCTTCCGCTAGTTCTATGCTTGCCGATCTCCCGAGCCAGATCTGGCCTCGACTGACCCTGAAAATTATCGTGCCCTTTGGAGAAGCACTTTTTGCTTTCTGCTCACACGACCACACCTACACCTCACCATCACGGCCTAAGAACAACTACAAACACTCAAACCGACCTCGACACCTGATTAACACCATCTGAGTCGATTGCGACCCAGTCGAGGCGAACCCGCAAGTTTGCACGACCTAAAGAACTCTACCAGGCCTTCGGCCTCTGGCCACACCTACAACGGACCAAGCACCAATAGTAGTCGACGATGAAGTTCTTTTCCTGCACGCACCAGTTCGACTACTCCTGGGAAGAAGTCAGCACCGCCAACTGGCGCAAGTACGGCCCCTGGAACAACAAATCAGAGCACGTGATTGGCGTGGACACCCTCTCCCGCACCATCGACCCCAACACCAACATCCTCCGCACCGAACGCCTCATCACGTGCAAGCAGACCGCGCCGCAATGGGTCCGCTCTTTCCTCGGCTCACAAGACACTAGCCTCGTCTACGAAGTCAGCTACGTCGACCCAGCGGCGAAGCGCGTCACCATGTGCTCGCAGAACATGACGTGGAGCGATCTGCTGAGCGTGCAGGAGACGGTCGTGTATACGCCGGCTAAGGGCGGGAGGACGACCTTCGAGCAGCAGGCGAAGGTCATTGCGCTTTGCGGGGGTTGGCAGAAGATTAAGAATACGATTGAGGATATCACGGTGGAGCGGTTCAAGCAGAATGCTGCACGAGGGAGAGAAGGGTTTGAGAGGGTGCTGGCGATCTCGAGGGAGGTATTTGCGGAGCAGCGGGAGCAGAAGCGCAACGAGCAGCAGCGGGCGGCGTTGTAGTCCTGATCGTTCTTGCTTTTTTGAATGATTTGATCTGCGTTTGAGCGACGGTCCAGGAAAAGGCGTATACCACTTGCATTTATGGATACATGGATACACGCATGGCATGGCAGGCCTGAAGGGGATTACATTGCCGGCTGGCTGGTGGGCTAAAAGGAAAGAGCATAGAACAAAGATTGATGGGTTCAACTCCATCATAGACTATTGCTACAACTAGAGTAATGGACAAACCATCTACTAACTGAAATCCATGCCATATGTGCGTGATGCGGGACTAAACCTACCTTGCCTGCAGTAGAAACCGCCGCCGTTATCAAACCGGGAAGTGGGCAGGCGGATCTCGGACAACTATGCGCTGCTCTTCGACGACAGTGGTACTGTACGTGACGGTCTCCAGGGCTCGGCAAAGCAGCACGGCAAGCTCATCGCGTGCTGGCGGAGCTGAAGTGGTCTCCCGGAGCACGAGTCGATACTTCCGTATCTCAGTCTGCAGCTTGACCGCAGCCTCATACTCCCTACCGTCGGAGTACTTCTCCAGTGTTCGAGCAACTGCTCTGGCCAGCGCCAGCTCGGCGCGATCTAGTGCGTTTGACATTTCTGACATCGACGCCTTGTTGAGCATGGAAGGCCTGCATTCGACTTGTACGTTGTTGACGAGGACGGTCTCCGCCATTTTCCATGCTTGGTACCTGTGCTGGTGGATGGCCTTGCGGTGGTCGAATGATTCTGGTCGAGGCAGCCAGTCGATCACGCCGGGACTCGCGGTGATGATCATGGCGCCAGAATAAGCAGGACCTGCGTATTTTTGAACTTGTCCCACGATGTCTTGGAAGAACTGCACTCCGGCCTCCACGGAGTGGCTTCTAAATAAGTGTAGCACGCCTGGCAGTGTCTTTGGGTACGATGCATAGTCTGCCTGGAGCTTGTCGGCCGCTGGTCGCCTAGGAGAGGTCCTTGGTGTCCGCTCTATGGTGCTCCTCATGGCTTCCAGGACTTGATATGTAGCCACATGTAGCTCGTCGAGGAGACAGTGCTCTGTACCTGCTAAACTGATCGGTAGCCACTGTCTGCCGTTCAAAGACCTGTGTAGCAGATAGGCGGCTTTCAAAGCTGGAAGGTAGTCTAGATCATTGGTCTCTGGCTCGAGAGGTGCTGACGGGTCATCTAGCTTACGGGCATCCCTGCCTTGTGACTACAGGAGTCAGCTGGTTGATATGGAGAACATCTCCGTGTACTTACGATGCACTTGTGGCAAGCCGAGTCCTCCCAGTTCACCTAGCAGATCGTCAGTGTTGAACGTAGGCGCAGGCGGGAAGTTTGCAGACCCAATTCAAGCACCCTCGAGTCCAATGGATGCAGCACCATGCGCGACGCTTCTGGAGGTCGAAGAGGTTGACTTGAGCCATTGCAAGAGAGCCGCTGTTCGATTGTTCGATACGTGCGCTGCTTGTGCTCGGCGTAGAAGGTGCCTTGATAGACCTGTGGCAGTATGATAGATTTGGCGAGATTGATGGTGGACGGGCAACTAGTCGAAGAAGCTTCGCAGGATGTCGTCGACGAATAAAACATTGCGCTCTTGTGCGACTGCATTCAATATGGCCAGGCGCCTTGGCCGAGCAGCCATAGACTTGTTTGGCTCCAAAGTGCTGGGTGACAGTGAATGCATCAAATCAATGAGCCGTGTCAAGCAAGCAGCGGCTCAGCATCTCTGAAAGTATCTGATTCAGTATCTAGTCCTATACACACACATGTGACTCTCTTTGGTCAGCGAAAAGCTCCGCAGTCATACAGAGACCTGACCTGCTCATGTTGAAGTCTATGTCATCGTCACCAGCTCCTCGCCAGCGGTAGGATGTATGGCCACACATCGATCAAAGTCCTTCTTCGTCGCGCCCATCTTCACCGCCACACCAAAGCCCTGCATCACCTCATCCGAGCCTCGGCCAAGGATATGGATGCCCACGACCTTCTCTTCCTTGCCGGCGCAGATCAGCTTGTACGACGTCGGGCTCTTCTCCTCCTGCTCCATCATGGAATAGTAGAGGTCATTGAATGTGCTCTTGTAGACTTTGAGATTCTCTGCGCCATACTGCTTTTGCGCTTCGGGCTCGGTCAGGCCAATGCTGCCCACTGTCGGGTGCGAGAAGACGACTGAAGGGATGTTTTCGTAGGTAAGATGCGCATCCTCGATGCCGCCAAACAGGCGCTCGCTCAGCCGTCGGCCAGCAGCAATGGCAACCGGAGTAAGCTCGAAGCCGCGATCGCAGGCGTCTCCGAGGGAGTAGATGTGCGGAACGTTGGTGTTTTGGTACTTGTCGGTGATGATGTGGCCTTTGTCGTTCTGCTTGACACCAGTGATTTCGAGATTAAGCTTTTCCAATTCCGGGCTGCGGCCTATTGCCCAGAGGAGGCAGTCAATGTCCATAGTGCCTTCGCCGTTGCTGTCTTTGTAGTGGAGGCGCTTGTTGCCATTTCCAATGTCTTCGACCTTTGATTGTGAGGAGTTCTTGTGGATGTGCACGCCCACGCGCTCATACTCCGCCACCACCTTTTCTTGAATCATTGGGTCGAACGTGCGCAGAAACTTGTCGTGCCGGATGAAGAGGTGCGTTTCGGTTCCCAGAGCATGCAGCATACCGGCCATCTCGACAGCGATGTATCCAGCGCCCACGACAGCCACCTTCTTCGGCTGCTTCTCCAGCTCGAAGAATCCATCCGATGTGATGCCCAGCTCTGCGCCAGGAGTGTTGGGCAGGTTCGGATGCCCTCCCACGGCGACCAAGATCTTCTTCGCCTTGATGTCCACCTCAGTATTGTCGTCCAATGTCACCTTCACCGTATGCGGATCCAAGAACGTCGCCAGCCCATGCAGATATTCCACTTTGTCCTTCTCCAAGTTCTTCTCGTAGATGCCGTTCAGCTTCTTCACAAACTGTGCACGCTTGTTGGAGAACGTCTTCCAATCAAACTCCGCCGTGTGCTTGACACTGAAGCCATAGCTGGACGCATCTTTGATCTGATCCGCGATCGCCGCGGCGTTCCATGTGATCTTCTTGGGCACGCAGCCCACGTTGACGCATGTACCTCCTAGACGCTTCACCTCAACCGCGATGGCTTTGGCGCCATACATGCCGCTCGCTCGTCTTGCGGAGGCGAGGCCGCCTGAGCCGCCGCCGAGGACGAGGTAGTCGCATTCCTTCTTGATCGGGGCCATGGTCGCGGGGTTACTGGAGAAGTGGCGCGAGAGGGTGTTGAGACGCTGCGTGCTGGCCGTCCTAGGTGTTGTCCTGGCGGTGGCGGAGGCGAAGAGACGGAGTGGAGTTGGGGGAGACAGCTTGTCGACTGTTGACGTAGTAGACCAGAGGGGAGGTAGAGTCTATTTATGCTTCGCGGTGTCGACGTAAGGTGTGAATGGCGGAGAGGAAGAACTGAAGGAGGGTGGAATCAACGGGGGCTGTTCGGCCGACCTTACTGTAGACAGACAAGCATGTGGAATATTTATTCAGCAACAGCCGCGGCTCGCTAGTCTTCAAGATGTCGTTGGTCGAAGGAAATGCAAATTCAAGCCCAGATGACGGAATCATGTGAGTAGTCAGCACTTGCATCCGTGCACATCCAGGCGAACGTCAATCACATGCAACTGGTGAACAGACATGAAAGAGTGGTATCCTGCGCGTATACATGCATTTGACTCATGAATCTGATTGCGGAGTTGCCGCAGTCACTATTCAAACGAAGGGCTGCCTGGCTGGTCCGTTAAGCCACCCACCATCGTGCCGCTGCGTTGATGTCTGACCTTGGGTATCGTAAGTTCATTTCCCGAACGCCTCTTCAAATTGCCATTGCCCGCAAACACCGTCCCGTCCCGCCTTGCTTTGTGTTTCCTATCCATTTCCCAGACACCGATAGCCACAACCCATGATTAATATAGAAGTTGAGTAGAAAGTGAGCTGATAAAGACCCATACGTCGTCCGCGGTTATCGTCATTGCCAATTCCAGTCTTGAAAGTGAGAGCTGCCGCTAGGTCCGCCGGTCATCGGGTTATGTCGAGCCTGGCCGGCAACAGTGTTGTCAAACATGTCCCAGTTGGTCGATATACCGTCCATGTTTGGGATGTCCATTGCCATGCTCGGTACAACCTGCTGAGGAAGCACTGGCATGGTCTGACCAGGAAAAGGTGTCCAGACTGTGTTCTGCATCTGGCCTGGGTCGAGCTGCATTGGCTGATCGGTGAACATTGGCGCCGCCGTTGAATGCTGTTGCTGATTGTATGACGATGGTTGGAAGGGAGAGCTTTGTTGGCTCGATGCAGAGCCGCTTGACCTTCCCGATTCACCCCTTCGTATCGACGCACCCCAGAAAGTCGACGATGTTGGCGAAAGCCCCTTCTTTGAACCCGTCTGTCGAGACCTGGGCAGTGAGGAGGTGCTGTCAGGCAGACTTATCTGCCATTTGGACGAGAGTGACCGCAAGATGTCGACACAACACCCCGCAAAATTGTGATTGACTGACATCGCCTGGAGATCGTACAAAGCCTGGCTGATGTGTGTTGATGATGGTTCTTGAGGGAGGTTGAGAAGATGTATCGTGCCGGCCGATAGCAGAAGGCTGGTGACAGCGAGAGAGACCCGTCTCAGCCCGTACATGGCACGAAGAGCATTCATCAGACTTGAGATCTCGTTGGCAGAGTGCGTGCACGCTTCTCGAGGCCAAAGGTTCGCTCCCGAGAGGTCTAACTTCACATAGGGGCGGAAAAGACTGGTTCTCTGTCAGCACTTCGAACGATGTTGGCGAATCGTATCAACTTACTGCAAAATGCAAGCATGGTAATACATGTGCAGGATGATCACATGAGGCAGTGAGGTGTTTTCCAGCCGAAACGCGTCCGGCAGATTTCGATGCCACTCTTGATATTGTTTGTACGCAAGAGCAAGCCTCCTACTCGTGAATCGCTCCCGAGGCGCATAGAAAGTGTTCACCATATCGCTCGCCAACTCGGATAGCTTGCTCAACTGATCGGTGAAAAGCATGGGGTGAAGTGGCTGCTCGATGTTCGAACCAGGTGCGAAGTTGTTGTCTTCGTAGGGTCGCCATGTCTGGGTTTCTACGCGGTCGGAAGATGGCCTACTGATGTCGGCGGCTGCGATTGGGAGCTGAGATAGCCTGCCGAAGCCAACTGAGCATATTCTGCAATCTGCGTTAGTCTGGCATTGCAAGAAGGATTGGGAAGGGGTGGGAACGTACGTCTCAAGATTGAAGACGCCCCAAAACGTAATCTTGCGCACCTCGATCTCGGAAGAGCGCAGTCCACTGCCCACCATCGACAAGTGCAAGCCCATCTCCAATGCGGTTCGCACACATCTTCCAGCATACTGATATCCATGGCTCTCGCGTCCTTGGGACGTCTCGCGCAATGCCATGAGGCCCAACGCCTGCACCGAAGTCACTGAAGCTTTGTCCGTCTTGTCGAGCAGCCGCTTTGCTTCCGCGAAGAAGTAATCGCCGGCTGTGGTGGAGTCGTTGGGATCGCTGCGTGCCAGTGATCGATCCGAGTAATGGCAGGCGATGGCCAACACAGCATTGACAAGCAGGGCGCTGCAGAACTCGGTCCGGCCACGGCTCATGTCGTGCAGGAAGTGCTCGCGCGAGAACAGATGGTAGAAAGGGTGCACCCAGCAAAAGTAGAGATGTAGCAGGTGGTCAACAAACTCAGCATCCTGTGGCTGCGGGAACCACGTGGTCGGCTGACCGACCTCGTCCACAGACATTGTCGTATCGTCGGTGGAATCGCGCTTTTCGCTCGACAGACTCTTCGTCTCCAGCGCGGGCCAGCTTGACGTTTTGGCGACTTCATCTGCTAGGTCGGCTTCAAGCGTTTGGGGAGCAAAGCTGGCCGGTAGTCGGACATTGCTTCGAAGTGCTGCCGCGAGCATCTCCGGGCTTGTCTCGTTTCGGAGGTTGTGAAGAAGAGACACCGCTTCGTTCTCGGGAAGGCTACGCAAGGAAGCCACGATGACATCGAGTGCGTCGTTTTGAACTTGTAAAGATTGCAAATCTCGCTTCAGCGCGCCCTTCCTCCGATGGTCGCTATCGGCGTCGTACGAGCATTCCGTCCGGTAGACAGCGGTACATGTCGAGCACGCGGGCATACCTCCATCGCACTGCAAACATCCCGTCGTCAGAGGTCGCAGGTCATCGAAGCAAGCTGATTCACAGCTTCACTCACCTTGCTCTTGCGCTTCCGGCACGGTATGCATGCTGACGAGACTGCTTTTCGGCGGCTGATCTTGGGGTCTGGCGGGTTGTCGCTGCTCTGAGCCACGTCAGGCTCGTCCTTGGGTCTGATGGGTCGGGGAGGCATTGACGGGACAACGGGGTCTGGAGGGGCTTGGCTTTTGGAAGAGGGCACTTTCACGACGGGAGAGCAGAGGGGTTAAGAGGAACGCACGAAGGAAGAGGACATTGACAGATGTGTAATCGTGAATCGGCAGCGAGACCTTATCACTGAGCCGTTGAAAGTACCTTTCGGCGCGGTCGACCCTCGTACATATGCCAAGAGGGAAGCAACAGTCGGAAGTGCCTTCATGGCGAGCAGGAGATGCGCCATTGATGGGCGAGCTCTTGGCCGCCGACGGAAGTTTGGGATGCCACTTCAGAAGGATGCCAGGATGCCGCAAGGCACGTCTGGAGATGCTGGACCCTGCCCGGATCGCACGGCTTGCAAGGCTGAAGGGGCAAGGCGAGCGAAGATCTCTTACTAAACGGCGACATCAGTGTGGCGCTCCCAGGCTTGGCCGGTGCCGAGCGTGGCTCTTCGCATCCGACCCCCTGTGTGCATGTGCGTGTGCATAACCAACCGGAGCCGCATGGCGTCCCTCGCGTCCGTTCTCAGGCACAGCGGAGTCTGTTGGCTTGACTGGGTTGAGGTGGAGGCGGTGGAGTGAGCGCCAGCATTGAACAGAGGTTTTACGATTGGCGTTTGGCTCGTGGCGCAAAAGGCTTGCCCTGGATGCTTGTGCCCGACTTCAATCCCACCACACCAATGATTCCGCCCCGCAGCACATCCGCGCCAGCTGGTGTGCTCCCGGTGAGTGCGTGCATCCACTCAACAGCATGCCAATGCCACAGCTGTTGCAACTCGGGATGGCAGATCCCGCGTGCACATCACCCCTCCTCCCCCTCTCCCTCCTCCTCCTCCGCCAAGTGCTTGCCAGTGCGTCGAGCATCTGAACGGCTTGGCATATATCGTAGATGCTTGGCTTCAGACCAGCACTGCGCTCCACAGCAGACCGACGGCATTGCAAATCATCGGCTGTGTCGGAGTTAGGAGGACGGAGAAAGACTAACATTCTTTCAAGCCGAGAGAGCCGTTTGTGCGGTGGATCGCTAAAAGATCATCTTCGGCTCTGACAGCCTCAAGCCACCGCTGCCCTGGTCCATTTGTCAACCCCGGCGCATTGGCTGTGGCTTCTGCTGGTGCAGTACCGACTGCCGACGAGTTCCGTCTGGAAATTGCGTCAAGTACCGTGCTTTTAGGGCGCAGGGTCTAGAACTCCACGTGCGCTGGGAGGATCCCGTAAAGCTTAACTTGGACCATCTGCAATGACCTCACGCAGCCACGCTCGAGCACCAGCCTCTGCGAACATGTCAGTAGGCTGTCCTGAGATGCCCTTCCGCTTGGATAGAGGTCGAGGTATCGACTGCCCGAGCAGATCAGCATGCATAACACCTTGCAAGCCAAGCAGCAAGGTACACCTCGCCACGACCTTACCGTCGGCCCAATGCCACTCCGCCAAGACGTGGCAGCTGTGGCAGTGTCGGATGCTTCTGCGTTCCAAGTAGCCGGAGGTCAGTCACCGTCGACGCCCCGGCTATTCTTTGCTATGCGACCCAGACGAGGCGCTGTGGCTGCAGATACACCTTCCAATCACGGCCAAGCGCTCGGCCCGCTCGGCTTAAAGTGTTCTGGACGGAAGTCTCTCCTGCTTGGTACCAACACTTGGAGGAGCTACAGGGAGATATTTTGCATTATGGCTGTTGCAGATGCCTCGGTTCGTCGACACCTGCCACATGCAGCAGCAACAACTTGACTTGGAGTCAGGCGTCAGGTGAACCGCGTTTCGTCCATGCACCTCTGCACGCTTCGTGTCTCTTGCTTTGCTGCCCATCATCAGCGCTAGCACAACGCGGACCCCAAATCCGCACACCCACCGGGCTGAGTGTCTGCTCTGAGCAGAATGACGTCGGGCACAGAGTCATGAAGGATCGGCCGGTCACCAACAACGCGACTCGGAGGGTGATCGTATCGAGCGGCCGGCTCCTGCCTCTACCACCCTATTAGAAGTATAACACCCCGACATTGAGTTTGACCGCACGAGGTAGCCGCAGAACCCTACATGCATCTTTTCATCATGGACTGTCAGAGTTCATCTCCCGGGCCGATAGAACGTCGTCTATCGCCGATTGTGTCAAATCTGGAGCCAATCCGTTGTTGTATCACGATCGGTTTGGATACGGTCAAGAGCTCTTCGCTACGTCTCTAGACAACCGAGCAAACGCCAGAGGTATTCTGCAGATGTAGAGCCAGATGGCAGATCCGAGACGAAGAGCCTTTCATTTCACAGTCTACCCTGGAACACCGCTACCAAATGATTCACCTACAGCACGCGCCTTTCCATCTCACACCAATATCAATCACAGCGGTATGGCGGCTTGCTGCTCGCTGGGCTCTGCCATCTCACGGAGACTCGCAAGCTGCTTCGAGTAACTCCTCATACCCCGCTTTCACCTTCGGAGCAGTTTGATGCTTCCTGGTTCGAGCAAGGGCATTCTCGAGGACCTCTAAGCTCTTCTTCGATGCTGAAAATATCTCGAACACTGGAGCTCCGCTGATCATCGAGGGTCTGGAACACTGGAGCTTCGCTAATCATCGAGGGGTCGGCAGTCAATATGGGAGTCGTCGAGGCGGACCAGGTTAGCGATCTCCACAGCTGCAGCACCCCGCGTCTCGGCGATCTGTATTCTTCACCGATGCTGGTGCATGGGCAGATTGTCGATCAATCGAGTGGGCGGCCTGATGGGCAAGTGTCTGCTGTTCTTGTCTACATCTCCAGAGGTATGCTGTATGAAGTGCGACATCACCGCCTCGAAAAAGCTCCTTTGCGCTGCAAGACACACTGAAGACAGATATTCCAACATCCCCGCGAGCGTCTCGGGAAAGGGTGCCATGTCAACATGCAACTTTGGCTGGAGGCAAGACATGTGGTTTGATTTAAATCGTCTTGCTTGGGGAAGTTGCTTCGTGGAAAATCACACCATGATAGACCAAGACTTTCTGTGCACACAAATAGGTAGGCACTGTTTGCGGTGACGCATTGCGATAATTCAAAGGAGAGCGTGAGTACGTCAACAGTTAAGCAAGCGAAGCAACAATGTCAACGGGAATCCGTGTCATGATCTGCCTTGCGAATATCTTGCGGATGCCAGCACTATCGTCCCCATGTGGATCACTGGCTGCTGGCACTGTGTCCATGTCTGAAGCTACTACCCTTGGACTGAGACGCCGGAAGCCAAGGAGAATATCTGTAATACACTGGTATCTATATATCTATACTGAACTAATTATATGCCCAATGAGAGACGGAAGGAGAAATGGCACATGGCTTGATTCGCATCCCAGAGACGGCCATCAGAAAGGAAATGGCTCAGGAGGGCTTCTCGTCACCATCCGCTGGCCTTCGGATGTCGCAGTGCTATACTTGATGCAGTCTAACACCTGGCATAATAGTACCACTACGAAGTCCCTGTCCCAAGAGCTCAGTCGCTCGAGGAGATCACTTGAATTCGACCGACTGGTTGCATACCCGCCGAATCGGAGTTTGAGATTCTTTGCTGAATGAAAATCTACGTAGCCATAATATTAGTTGGCGTGCTCCGTTTGGTCCTGAGCATGATGCTCGATAGTCTCCGCGACAGCTGCGTTTAGAACCACTAGGCCTCGCCGGAGGGCTGGAATAACATGCTCCAAGCTGTCGGTGGAAATGAGCGAAGGTCGACACTCAACGCCCAATCCCTCATCTAGGATCAGATCCGCCATTGTTGCAGCTTGCTCTTCTGAGTTGGAAATGGCGTCTCGATGCTTCCACAGTTGCGGGCGCTTCAGACAGTCAATCACCTCCGCAACGCTCGAAATGCGTGGCGTGCCGAATAGTCCATGTCCCTCTGTGTGATCGCAGATGTTCCTCATCAAGTTGTGGAAGAAAGACAACACTGCTTCTCTTGGTGGGCCTCCATATATGCGGCAACGCCTGGGAGAATGACGGGGTAGGTGCTGTAATCAAGGCTGAGCTTTTTGCATGCGGCAAAAGCAGTCACGTCTGTTGGATATTTGTCCATAGTGTGATGGAAAGTCTCCCGCATGGCTTTTAGACCAAGATAGACGCCAATGTGGAGTTCGTTCTAATGGGCGTAGTACGTGGTTTGCATATCGAAGTCCGTCCAGCTTGACTCGAAGATCATGAGTCTCGCAATTGCCAAGATGGGATGCATTTTGGGATCGGCGTGGTTATCACCCTGGACAATGATTGTTAGCATCAACTTAGGTTGGAAGTGTTGTTATACGCACGAGGCAGTTTTCGCAGATGGGGCGGCTTCGTCCGACCTGGTCATAGGTCAGTGATGTAGACTGGGCGTCGCGAGTTTTGCTGAAGGCGTAGACCCACCCACTCAACGCAACCCCGTGTCCTGTACCCAGGGTCAGCAATCTCCGAAGTGGGAGCGGAATGAGCATGAAGGGGGATGCTTACCAGCCATCACAAGGATATCGAACGGTTTTGCCTACGTCGTATGGATTCGCCATGTAGGGTGGAGGTCCTAGAGGAGGACTGGAAGAGCGCCCGTTTAGTCTAGATTGGAAGTCAGCGTGTACGACGTTGTGATTATCCAACTGTGCGGCTCGTGTCTCCTCAGCTGCTGTTGTGCCATCATCTCCAGTGCCACTGTTGCTGCGGCCGGCCGCTGCTGCAGGGTGATCACGAGCCGAGTGACGGCGTCGTGTCGGGGAAACACGGGAGAGCCAGCTCGTGATCATGGTTGTGGGAGATGTAATGTGCTGTCCCTTTTGAAGTCTCGGTATCCAAAATCTATCGTTTGGTATTTCTGAAAATCGTGTTGAGTGATACATACATCGGTGTTTTATGCCAGGTTAAAAAGGCCTGTTTGCCAACGCAGCGATGACTGTCCATTCTCGAGGTCCGCAAACATACATTGGCAGCGAGGCCTGTGAGTGCCTCTCGAGTCAGGCGGACCCATGAGGGAGCGATCACTGAGCTTGACCCCATATGAATCGAAGCTGCTGCGTCGAGGCATGCCTGTGCTTGCAGCTCACAACGTAGACTTCCCGCCCATCAGCTCCACGGCAGCATTGCTGATGCAAGCCTTCCCGGTCTCTTTGACCTTCGCCCGATACACAACCTTCCCGCTTTCCTTCCACATCTCGGTAACGATCGTCTGCCCTGGCAACACTGTACCAGCAAACCTCACCTTAATATTCTTGTACGGGCCATACGCTTGATACACATGTTTGCCGGAGATGCCAAACGTGGCCAGGCCGTGCAAGATCGGTACGTCAAATCCCCCGACTCTTGAGAACGCCGGATCGATGTGAAGCGGATTGTAGTCGCCCATCAGTCTGTAGAGGGCCGCGAGATCGTCCGACGTCTTCTCCTCGACAACCTTATCGGGCCGACGAGAGGGTGGGTTGTTTGCGCCGGTGGCTGCTCCGCGGTCACTCGGTTGGCGCCCGCCGCCGAAGCCGCCCGAATTGCGGATGAAGGCCACGCTTTCATTGTAGAAGACTGGCTTGCCGGCTTCGTCGGTGGTGGTGTTGCCTCTCCGGACAATAGCAGCATTGCCCTTGTCTACCACTTCCACAAGGCTTGTAGCAGATTTTAGGGTCCCGCATGTTGGGATGGGGAACTGCTTGATCTCGAGGTATTGTTCGCCGTGTAGCAGCATGCGAGGGTCAAAGTTCGGCAGAATATCCTTCATCTCGAAGGGCAGTCGTGCGAAATATGTTGGCACAACCCCAAAAGTTGGAAGAACTTCAAAGTTGTCGGAGCCTTCAAAAACGAGATTGAGATCGGTACGTTTAGCGCCAATTCCTAGGTTGTAGAGGATGGCATCTCGATCCGTGTAGCTGTAGGTTGCCGGCGTGCCTTTCATTTGCATGGCCTCATAGATCTTTTGAAGATACTTGCGGTTCGCACGATTTTCTGCTTGCATGCTCGCCTTCTGTTCAGTCGATTAGCAGAGGTGAAACTCCTTTTGCACACGAAGTGACTGACAAGCTTTGGGTTTTTCATCACATTGCCCATAGTCCATTTGCTACCTTCCGCGGGAGTGTCTGGGTTATCTGCTTGTCCATTGTCGAAGTTGCAGATCTCGTTGAACACCTGCAAGCACGTCAGTGTCTGGCACAGCTCATGACTGAGCACCGGCCGCCTACCTTCGCCACCTCTTCTACAGCAGGCACGCCCTTCTCATGCTCAAAGTCATACCCTCTTGTCCTCTGCCATCTCGTGCACGCAAAGCTGCCACTCGCGCTCTCGAACAACTGCGCCATAGCTGGAGGTTTCTCCGAGCACAAAGCTGCGACCAGCGGAGCGACGAAGGCCGGGCTGATGGCTTGTACTTGTTCGTCAGCCCACACAGTCTTTGTCATGTTGGTGCCGGCGGACGGCGCTACGGCGTTGGCGACGATGTTGTATTTGGCTCCTTCCCGAGCGCAGACCTTGGTGAAGCCGATGATGCCACATTTCTGCCCACTGGTCGTCAGCATTTGGAGCGCCCATACAGGTGAGAATGAGTGCGTAAGTGGAGCTGAGAAGGAGCAGAGGCATTGTAAGGAGATTATCTTACCGCAGCGGCGTAGTTCGCTTGACCAAAGTTGCCGTAGATGCCGCTCGTAGAGGTAATGTTAACTATGCGGCCGTACTTCTGCTTCAGAAAATGTGGCCACGCTGCTCTGGTAACCTGCGTGACGTAGAAGTATGAGCAGTGTGCTCTCGAGTTGAAGGCTTCTGCTAAGAACGACTTGCCTTGTAGATGCCTCTTAGATGAACGTTCATTACGGGAAACCATAAGTCATCAGTCATGTTCTAAACTTGTCAGCACTCTCTCGAGACACAAGGCTGGGGAGTTGTACCTGGAACGCCTTGTCACGCAGGATGCCAGCGTTGTTCACGATGACATCTATCCGGCCGTACGCATCGATCACGTGCTTGACCACGGCATCCCCGTCTTCGACACTGATGGCTTGGGATGTTGCTTCTCCCTTCGCATCGCGGATCTCTTGGGCCACCTCATCTGCCCCTTCGAGGTCGTTTACAACAACGTTTGCGCCCAACTTGGCAAACTGCATTGCGTACGCCCTGCAGAACGGAGTAAGATGGTCAGCAAGCCATGTGTCTAAGAAGACCTTCTATCCTCAACACCTACCTGCCCAAGCCAGCACCACCACCAGTGACGAGCACGACCTTGCCCTTGAAGTCCAATGCATCTCCTCGCACGTTACTGGGCTGCGCCATGGCTTCCTCCAGCAAGTCCACGCTGTTTGCAACGCCTTTGGGGTAGCTGGAGCCTTTGGAGAAGTCGATGATCTTGTCGTAGTTCCGCAGTACAACGTCCGGAGTGAGGCTGTCATCCGGTCTGGCGATGAAGCCTTTGCTTCGCTGCCATCGGATCTTGGAGTAGTGGCCGGCTCCAGCCTCGAAGATGCTGCCTGAGACGGCTTTAGCACTGTTACCGATTCTTTCATCCATTGGTACATACCTGTCTCCGAGCAGCTCGGGTGCACCAGCACGCCGACTAGAGGAACAACAGAAGCAGGATTCATGGCCTCCATCATCTGCGGAAGCGATATCGTCAGTGGATGGCTCCGAAGAGAGCGGATTGAGTGGAGAGTGGTGGCACCTACCTCTGGCGGCCAAACTGTCTGAGTTAATCTGGAAGCAGCTGCAGGAGCGAGGACGTTGCAGTGGATATTATACTTGAGCCCTTCCTTTGCGAGCGTCTCCGTGAAACCTACATGCCGTCAGAGGCTTGCTTGTCTCAATTACTGTGAGGAACCGGCCATTGGGATCGTACCGACCAGTGCCATCTTCGCTGCCGCATAGTTGGCTTGTCCGAAGTTTCCGAAAAGTCCAGAAGAGGATGAAGTGTTGATGACCTTGCCATACCGCTGCTTGCGGAAGAACGGCCAGGCAGCTCGGGCTGTTCGCATTGCACCAGTGACATGCACATCCATGATGACGTCCCAGTCTTCATCTTTCATGTTGCGGATGGTGATGTCCTGGTGAGGGCGTTAGTGAAGAACCAGATGCTGATGAATTGAAATATTACCCTTAGGATTCCAGCATTGTTGATCAGTACATCCACTCGGCCATAGTTGTAGATTGCAGTCTTGACGATCTTCTCGCCTTCCTGAACGGCATTGTAGTTTGCTACGGCCTCGCCACCGGCGTCCTTGATCTCCTTGACTACCACATCTGCGACTGCGGCGTTTGCACCGGGTTTGCCATTGAACGTCCCGCCCAAGTCATTGACCACAACTTTGGCCCCTCGTGCAGCAAAGAATTTGGCACTTTCGTCGCGTTAGTGGAGGTGCAATAGATGTCGGCTCTCCATGGGCAACGAACTAGGTTTTTCCAAGACCTGCACCCCCTCCTGTTATTACGACGACCTGACCATCGTAGCGTATTTCAGCCATTGTTGGGGATGACGATGTGAGTAGAGTAGCTCAATGAGCTGATGGATGAGAGCCTGGGAGAAGACATGAGATGGAGAATGGTATACAGTACTTGCCTGGCCGAGGCATCTCTTCCCCGCAAACGCCTTGTTGACGGGCACAGGCGAGGATGTTGTCTGTGTCTTCGGTGGTCAAATCCAGACTGGGAAAGCCCCGTATCTATGCTGTTGCAGTATGACTCGCGCTCTGCCAGCTCCTACATCGTGCAGGAGTGTATGCCTACATCGCGCTGAAGGTATTTTGACAGCATGTCGACGGTCTCGATGTTGCGATGGTGAGAGACGGGAACAAGGTGGAAGATGGACCGGAAGCCGATCGGCATTGGGCGGCTTCTGATCGACTTCGTCCACTCGGCAACCCCGCCTTCGACTCTCGTGCCTGCTAACGATGCCGTCTGATGAGGTCTTGAGCGAACGTAGATGAGTAGACGACCATGAGCAGTGCAAAGGAGCGCCTGCAAGACATCAATAGCACCATCGCCCCAACGCCCACTGAGTCGGCTTCATCTACCGCACCAATGTCGGTCCCCATCGACAACGAGATCAAAGGGAAGCTGGCCTTGGTGACCGGAGCATCTGGCGGGTGAGTCTGCTCGCCCGGCTGTCTTCAAGGCGAGCGCTCACTCATCAGCCCTCGATAGGATTGGCGCAGCTTGTGCTCGTGACCTGTGGGCCAATGGCGCATCGTTGGCGCTGACCTACAACACGAACAAGGAGCCGCTTGATCAGCTGGTCAGTGAGTTGGAACAGCAGAGTGGAAGTGAAGGCAGAAGGATATCCAAGCATAAGTGCGATGTTGGATACGAGGCCGAGTTGAACAAGCTATATGCAGAGCTCACACAGCAACATGGCCAGGGAGCAGACATCTTGGTCGTGAATGCGGGCTACGGAAAAAGAGTGAGCAGTATCCTGGACATCAGCATCGAAGAGTGGGACTACACCGTGAACGTCAATCTCCGCTCCTCCTTCGTCCTCACCAAACTCGCCATGCCTCATATGCTGGCCAAGGAGTGGGGTAGGGTTGTATACATCTCTTCCATTGCTGCCGGCGGAACATCGATCAACGGCTGTCACTACTCGGCAAGCAAGGCCGGCGTGCAAGGCCTTTCGAAGAACCTCGCCGCCAAGATGGGCAAGAGCGGCATCACCTTCAACGATGTCGCGCCGGCAATGATCACCGAGACGGGCATGATCAAGGACGAAGAGGCGCTGAAGGGGACACCGGGGGATGTGAAGAACATACCAGTCGGCAGGAGTGGACGGCCACAAGAGTGTGCGAACGCGGTGACGATGCTGTGTCGCACGGGATATATGACTGGACAGAGCCTTTTGCTTTCCGGGGGACTGAAGTAGTGATAGCTGTGGTGTCTATACAGGCTGCTCTACTCCGTCCGCCTCGCCGCTGTTGACCTTCTTACCCGTCTTCTTGATCTTCTCCAGCACTGTCGCGTATTCGAGGTTCTCTTCGGTGACGATGTTGGCGGTTTGGGTGTCGAGGGAGACGTCGTAGGATTTGACGCCTGTCGTTTCTCTTTAGCTGCGGTACATGTATGTTACTTTCATAGGTGTCGCCATACCATCCAGCTTCTTCAACACTCGCTCAACAGCGCCTGAGCAGCCTCCGCAGGTCATGGTGACATTGAACTTGTAGTTGTGTTCCGCCATTCTGTCCGCTGTTCCGACTTCTGTAGAGCGTGGTTGTATTGTGGAGTTGTCCGAAGGTGTCGTACCAAAGTGAGGAGGGAGATGTGTCGCGAGATATGGCTTCTGGATTGGTAATGAGACGCAGGGTCCGGTGGATGCAGGTACAACCAAGACGCATCTACAGTACTTCACTCTCGTTTCGGCTTGATTACATGCGACGTCTCATCTCGCCGTCGCCAAACCCCGACTCAGCAAGCGGTCTGTCTCGAGAGTCTAGACCTCTGGCGCGGGCGGTGAAGACACGTGCGCCGTTCTGCCACCACCGCCACCAAGAAGCGCCCCGCCAAACAGAAACAACCTGGAACATCTCCACGATTGCGCCTATAACGAACGGGTTGCGAGGTTGGGCACGGAGGGTTCCGGACAGTCTTCTTTAACTACTACTCGCAGCGATGCAGACCGGCAACATTCTCGCCATCCCATTCCACAAGACCACGAATATCTCCCTCCACTCGGCCATCAGTTCCTACATCTCCAGCAAATACGACCAACATCCGTCTACCTTTGCGCGAGACCTGGAAATCGTAGACCAGCTAAGGAAGGATGCTGTCAACTCGCTGGAGCCGCACAGCTCGGGGCTCTCGAAGCTGCAGAAGTATGCCGCCCAATTGATATGGATGGGTGGCAAGTTTCCAGTCGACATAGGCGCCGACTTCACCTGGACTTCTTCCCTTTCGAATGCCGCCTACCATCAGCAAGGCCATGCGAAGACGGACAATAACCTCCGCTTCGAGCTGGCCAACGTCCTCTTCAACCTGGCAGCCATGTACTCCCAACTTGCCCTCTCCTCCAACCGTGCCACTTCGGATGGTCTGAAGAATGCTGCCAACAACTTCTGCTCTGCTGCAGGCGTCGTCAGTCATCTCAAGAACAACATCCTGCCTGAGCTACGCGGGAGTCCGCCCGAAGACATGGATGACCTGACGCTGGAATCCTTGGAGCAACTAATGTTGGCGCAAGGGCAAGAATGCTATTGGCAGCGCGGGGTGAAGGTGAGCATGACTGTCGATCGTGCTGTCACTTGAACTGATGCAATGCTAACTGTGTCACGCAGGACGGCTTGAAAGATGCCTCCATCTCGAAGCTGGCTGCAAAAGTATCAGATCTGTACTCAGACGCTGGCGACTGGGCGCTGAAGAGCGAATTCATCAGCAGCGAGTGGATCCATCATATGAATGCGAAGCATCACCATTTTGCTGCCGCCGCACAAGTGAGTCATTCTCTGTCCAACCTATGCTATAGCCTACAACTTGCTAACAATATAGCAGTACAGAGCCGCATGCGACTGTCTCGAGAAGAGAAAATATGGTGAAGAAGTGGCAAGATTGCGAGATAGCTTGCAGTGTACCAATGAAGCCCTCAAGGAAGGGAGATATGTGAACAAGGCCGTTTCCGGAGACCTGCAAGGGCTGAAGAACAGAGTGACCGAAGACTTGAAGAGAGCAGAAAAGGTGTTTACTAATGGGCCTCAAGTCATGAAGCGCTGCTGACACTCATCTCGCAGGATAACGATACCATCTATCTCATAGCAGAACCCACCAAGGCCGAACTCCGGCCACTGGACCGCGCAAGCATGGTCAAGGCGTCGGTACCGAAAGAGGTTGCACGCTCGCAAGAACTACTTTTCGAGCACGGCAGTCAGCTAGGCAAGCCGCTCTTTGAGAAGCTGGTGCCGTACAGCGTCCATGTGGCGGCATCCATATACGCCGACCGCCGAGATCGATTGGTCAATGACAGCATAATTGCTGAGCTGGAGGCGATGACTCAGCGGATACACGAGACGTTGTCCAGCATGAACCTGCCCGGTAGCTTGCAAGCGCTCGAAAAGCCGATGGGTCTCCCACCCAATTTGATCAGCCATGCGGAGGAAGTGAGGTACGGTTGCTCATCGACAGAGGCCTTGGGAGACCCGTAGAAATGCTAATGCTCTCTTTTCTGCGTATTCAGGCAAGCCAACGGTGTTCAGAGATTGCGCAGCACCATCGCCGACACAGAGAAGCTCAAAGCCAACAACCGGAGTCTGTATCAAGAAGGCGTTGACCTTTTGCGGACTGAAAGCTCAGAGGATGAAGCATCAAGGAGAAAGTATGGAACTGGTGAGTTCTGACAGGGTCGAAACAGTCATGCCTTCTTGTCTATGCAGCGCAAGCAGAGCCGACCCTAACATTCTCTTGTTCCGCAGCACGCTGGACACGGTCAACTGGGCAAGAGGCGCTGCCAAAACTCTACAATCAGGTCAGCGACATCGAAGGCTATCTGAAGCAGGCGGAGAACTCCGACAAGATTGTTGAGAACCGTCTTCGGGAGAATGAGAGACTCATACGGCTGCTGAATGGGACCAACCGGGACTTGGAAGATTATGTGCCATCCTCGCGACGAGCGACAATGACTGCGAAGGTCGAACGCGAAGCCAATGGACTCAGAGCGAATCTGAACGAAGTCAACCGGCTCGAATCGAAGCGGCGAAGAAAGGTCGAAGATCTACGGCTGAAGGCGAAGGAAGACGATGTCCACCCGGCATTGCTGAAGGAGGCGGCTCGGTTGGAGAGAGAATACCCAATGCAACCTATCGCCGCTTCCCAGTTCGACACTCTTCTGGAACAACGTCTTCAGCAGTACGATGTTCACCGCGAGGATCTGAAGCGGGAGGAAGCTGAGCAAGACCGTCTCATGGCACGTATATCGGACACCAACACGAGCTTTCAGCTGGCGAACAAGGGCGACAGCAGTTCTAAAGAGCGGACTCAGGCTCTGCAGTCTGTGGAAGTGGCGTTCACGAGCTGGCGCGAGATCATGAGGGACCTGGAGACTGGGAGAAAGTTTGTAAGTCCCAGCACCCCGTTACTACGGCGGACTACAACGCAGCTAGTTTATTCTACTCCTCATTAGCATGCACTGACCCAGCCACTTGCAGTACAATGATTTGTCCTCCATCACTACCAGGTTCAGAGATGAGGTGAGTGTTGATGCAAAGACTGCACCTCCAGTTTGGGTCTCAGATTCGCTTCTGGTGTTCGACGTCGCTGACTTTTGTCTATCAGTGCCGGAACTTCATCTACGCACGGAGGACTGAGGTAGGTCGCATGAGTAGAAGCTTCTCGACGTCGGTGAACACACCACAGCTGACTTTAATCTCGCAGGCCCAGAAGCTTGAAGAGGACGTCAGCACTTCGATGGCCGGTCTGCAACTCCAGCAAAACACACAGCAGAATCTACTCCAGCAGAAGCAGTATCAGCAACAGCAGCAGCAACAGCAGCAGCCACAGCAGCCAGCTCCACAGGCGAGGATGGCGCAGGCACCTTTGGCAGCTCCTACGCCTACGAGGCCGAACGTCCCGGCGAATGTACCGCCGGTGGTCAGCACGCAGGATCAGCAAAAGCCGCCTACGTGGCAAGAGGGTATGCCTATCCGCTTCGGTGGAAAATAGCAGACTACTGTCGTGAGAATGTCCCTGACCAGGGCTGGCGGCTAATGGCTGGATCCAATTGGAGATTGTTTGAGAATTCACGACGAAGCATCGAGCCGCTCGCAGTTCCAAGTGGAGTGATGAAGTGTTCTGCGGAGTGTTCTGCTTGGAGTAGTGCAATGTACGACGGCAAATCGAGAACTGACTTGCACAGCATCAGTCGGCCCAGACACAGCAACTGCACTGACGCTACCATCATCACTTACCGTCCTTCGTGCCTATCTCGCATGCTTCTACAGTTAGAGACCAAAGCCGGTAAAATCTTTTCGGCTACCTTCCGAACGTGCTGAGAAAAGCTGTTTCCAAGTGTATCAAGCTGACCGCCGTCAGGCCTTCAAGTGCATACACTCACCTTTCGATTGCGCACGTGAGGTGCTGTTGAAGGGAGACGCTTGCCAATCATGCATGGTACAACAATCCTTCTCCAACCTCTGCCATGAGTCTACGTCTAATAACTGGGACCACGACAGCTTCGAGGCCGCTGCAGCGCCCGCGAAGCCGACGGACCAGATTCCCCACGAGAGGTCCTTCGACGCTCGGCAAGCCCAGCGTTGACCCTGGCCGAACTTCTTCTGCAGACCGGAGTGAATTACATCCGGGACCACAATCTCTTCGCCGCTTGTCCACGAAGCGAGCTCTTGGAGGCTCCGCTCACAGTGCTGGGTGCACTGAATACTGCCATCAACACTACGATGTCGACTTCTCGAAGCAGTCAAGAGATAGCTGCTGCTGGACAAGTTCAAGAGCTGTATTGAGGGTGGCACCCGCTGCTGGTATTGGGCGACACAATGGCCTTCCCCGACGATGAAGAGCTGTTGCGGTACTTCTGTGGCGCTGTCAGGCGGCTTGTACGCTGTTCCATGATCAGACATAGCGGTGCAGGGAGAGTCTTCGTGAGGGCGCCTTCTACTACGCCGTGAATAGGCTTGATCCTTGGTTGGCATTCTTTGGAGGTTCAGCTAGATTGCTTCTCGAGTTCAGACCACACACAATTGGAGCAACCGCAGGCAATGTGATCACCCGGGAGGTCTCTTGCCATCATGCCATTGCTCTCTACGACACATTTCTCGGCAGCTGATCCAATTACAACATTCATTGTTTGCGTGCACTACATTGCGATCTGACCGAGCTTCTTTTTGGTCATACGTGTAGGAGTGTTAACATTCTTGCAGGATCGCACAACTTCTCCCTTTTTTCTCCGTACCACTGTCAAGCCCTCGACATCAACTCGGAGTACACAACTTCGGCCGAATTGCCATTCTACGAGACTTCCGCCAATCCCCAACATACTTTGACTTCGCTCGCCATCGACACGACATTATACGTCCGGCCCTTTAGCACCAATGACGACTCAAGGCCTTTGTCGGATCTGCCTATGCGCCTAGTCAATGCCGCCAGGAGGTGGGGCGCTCGTAGAGATGATGTGGGATACCCTATCGGCTGAACCCAAGACGTGGTGGATGGAGTCTGACCGCCCGTTCCAAGCAACAGCCAACAAATTTGCAGACATAGTCATTGCTCCACCTGAAGGCGCATTGACCTGCGATGTAACAGCGGACAATATCATGTGGGACACCTCACCACAGAGGCTGGAGGTGTCATTCGGCATGCCCGCAAAGGTGGAGATCTTAATCAAGGCTGCTGACAACACTCGACAACACGTTGGCCCTCATTACCGTAGCCAAGGATACGCCGACTCGATTCGTGGCTATTACGGCCACCTATTGCTAAACCCCTTGCGATGGTTACTACGACTAGGTGGCCTCGATGACTGCCCTTGAGCAAAGACAGACATACTGCGAGGTCCTACGTTACATCAACTGCTGGACAGTTGCGAGCAGAGATTCTAGTGTACCTGGACGATTTGTGATCGTCCCCGAATAGCCCAAAAGCTAGGACAAGTGGTAAACGGCCTTTGTTGACTAGCGTTTTCGGCCGGGTGTTGGAGACGTCCATTAGTGTTTAGGTTCACGTAGTAAGCAGGCACCAATGATTCGTCATATTCTATGTAGCCGTATCAATGAATCTAGGTTTTCAGACCCTTTTGCCCAAGCAATGCTGTCGGCATACTAGTAATCGTTGGCTTGTGCGAAGGAGTATGCGTACAACATGGCATGGTTTGCAGCTATCACCATTCACAAATGGAAGAAGCTGCCCAAAGGCATCCTCAAAACATCGCTCAACAGACACTTGCGCTCCTATACTGCCTCCTCTACCGACGTCGAACAAGCAGGATCCCACACTCGCTACCAGATGTAAGAGAACTTCAGCCAGTGGTAACCTGCGATTTACAACACCACCAACCACACAACAAAGCGCAATGGCACCAAACGCGCCGCCTGTGTGCAAGAAATGCCCCTGCGCAAGGTCGATGCCCCCCGGGGGCAGCAAGCTAGTTTAGAAGATATGGAACTCAATTTCTGAAGAGCAGCAATGGCATGCGATGGCTGCAGATCGCCCCCCGGAACTCGATGTGCAAGGTCCCTGGGCAAACACCCTGAGTTCATGGCAAAACCAGGTCCCGAGCGATGTTCAACCCGAGAACATCCCGCTTGACGATGCAGATCTAGAGCGCCGTCAAAGGCTGAATAATGTAGCTTTCAGGACGACTTGACAAGCTGTCGAAGCTATCTGTGATGCCGTCCAATGCACACGAGAGCACAAGCATCCTGAGGATCCTGCGCAGCGCTTTGCAGACCAGCTCGAGAAGACATACGCAGGGCTTGGGACAGCCGGCGCTGAGTTTGCCAGGCATTGGGGCGTCCTCAATCTTGTCCAGCGAGCACAGTTTCTGTGCCGTACCTTGGCGCATCTGAGCCGATGGACGGTCCCTCTGATGATTCCTGGTATGCAGCGGAGGATTGTATCGGAGCCAGCACCTGAGCGTACCAAATAGACTATTGAGCTAGTTGCCATTGCTAGGTGTTGTAAGCAGACGGAGTAGCAAGCATAATCATGAAGGCTCATGTTCCAACTCCAGCGTCTTGAATTTGGAGCATGTGCTGCATATGCTTGACTATACTTGTTCCTTGTTCAATACTGCTCTGTCCACGCAAACATCGATCGACCACGCTGTGAATGTAGGCGGTGGCACTTGTCGAGGGTCATCTACCGAATACCTCTTGTCAGGCCTGGTAATACGATTGAATGTAACTCTCCCATATGTTTGCTGTGCCTATGTGGTAGTCACTGCTGGCATAGGAGTATATAACCTCCTTAGTAGCCTCTGCGTCTCCTGTTCTGTCCATCAACATTCCCACGACCTCATTTCGAAAAGCGCCATACACTTACACACTCTCCATACACTTTCATACAAGCACTTCTCGTGCTTTAGATCTGCCACTCCCTCACTCGGCCGACGCGACCTCATTTTAGAGCAAGCAAAATGTCCGACGCCGAGGATCTCTATCGTGTGGTTGCTAGGACCGAAGGCCCGGCCCAGGATATTGCATACCGAGTCATAGATGGCGAAGACATGGCGATCACCACAAGCCTGATTGGCTACGCAACGCGCGGAGATTTGCTCCGCGCCATCGCGGCTGGCCTGGTCACCTTCAATAGTGCAATCAACAACACTCGCGCGGATCAGGGAACGCCAGATTCCGCTGTGGTTGCTTTCTTCGTCCGCGAGTGGCGGGTAGATGTCAGCCGAATCAATCAAACCGTAAGCGCTAGGTATGAACATTTCTCTGAGGAGCAGCTACGGGCAGCTTTTGTGCAACTTTTCCGAGACATCGATGGTAAGGAACATCCTGGCAAATATTCACATGTGTAGGACGCTTGCTGACCTTCCTGCCCTTGTATCTGTAGGTTGTACTGAGGTGTGCATGGGCCGGTAAGTGCTCGAAGGCGTTCGGGTCTTCGATAATGTTGCTGACTGCAGTCCAGAAGGACCATTACTAACGGACGTTGAACGCCGGCCTTGACTTCGGAGTGATCTGATAAGGTGTTGTATGTTGCGGGACGGAGTGAATTGATTGTTCCATGGTATGTACGCGCCAGGTGGCGTCAAGTAGATAGAGAGCGGCATGTAGTAATGTACGTGGTTCGTACACTTACTCAAGATCCAGGAGGTGAAGTAAAGTCGAGGAAACACCCGGGCGAACGTTTCTCCGTCCCGATCCAGGAATTTCAAGGAATCCCCTCTTCCCAATCAGCCAGTCCAGTCTCACGATAATGCAGTAGACACGGGACTGCTTGCAAAGCACTTTGCATCTTGCTGGACATTCGTGCTATGGCGCTACAAGAGTGGAGCGGAAGTGCCCTGCAAGACCACAATGGTATGTGTCTTCTGTCAGTCCACACTACCTATCATCTATGTCTTTGGCACGTATTGATTGAGATAGTCATAATGCTCCATGTTCTCATCGACTAGTCGCCGCAACGTCGTAGCCGCTTCCACTCCAAATTCGGCCGACCAGCTTCTTTCCTCCTCGTCCAGGTCGACTGTTTGCTTCTGATCACGAGGTCAGTCAACGCAAAGTCCAAGATGGAAGTTGACCACTTACAGCCTGTCCTGTCTTGATGCGATCTGAAGTCATTAGATCTCCGAAGAAGTGTCGTCGCATGAAGTCTGCTGCATCTAGCTCGTCCTTCGGAACGGGTTTCCACTGCAGTTGTACTTGCTTTGGGTCCAGGTCGAGAGTGCGACAAACTTCCTGGACAATCATATCTGGCCTTGCGACCAGGTCCTCACCATTTAGAACAAGAGGTGAGCGGCCACTTCGGAAGCGGACGAGTTCGAACATCATCCTTGCCCACTTGAGTGAGGAGAAGACGCGGAAAGATTCGTCGGAAACCTCTTCTTGGAGAGTCAGCCTTTGCGCCCGGTACCAGCTGGGTATCATCAGGGCCGGATGCCTGATGAGAAAGACTGGTGTGAGCGTGTCCAAGAAGTCGTCCGGCATGACAGAAATGTTTGTGTGTTTCGATCCATCGTGCGAACCAGTCTCTCCGGAGATCAGACCTGAGATCATCTCTGGCTGGAGACATGCCACAACATGCTCCTTGATCCATACAACCTTCTCACCTCCGGTCTCAGTTTGGTTCACATTCTCAATCAGGCTCTCCATGCATTTGTGGTAAGTCTCCTGTTCTGCCCCTTCGGTCGCCGCAAGGACCTTTTGTACCTCGTCCGCTGCATCGCACTGCCGGAATCGACAAATGAGTCGCTCTGGCCCAAGGCTTCCGGCTGGGTAGAAGGGATGGAAGATTTGATGGAGCTGGGGGTGTACAGCGAATATCTTGTTGAAAAGTTGCGAGCGTGTTCGGGGGGAGTCGAAGATGAAGATCCGCTTTTGCGCTACTGTGCGTGTAGCGACTGGTCTGTCGGCCATGGTAGATGGGTGGAGTTGGCAGGCTTTGAAATCGTGGCTTTAACATTTTCAGTTATGCAAGAGGTGAAGCTGTATCATATATGTAGTCCCTGGACTTTGACCATAAGCCGCTGTGAGACCATCGACCACCTCACGTAATACATCGGTTTTGCTGTTCGATGCCCCAACTGGGCTCACAGCGTTCAGTGAGCCATTAGTCGACGTTGATGAAATAGATGTCCGTACCAGTCTGACTGTACTTGCAGCTGCTCCTCTGTTTGCCCCAAACCTTGCGCCGGTCTCGCAGCTGGCGAGTCGTCATTCCACTACTTCGTCCTTCCGAGTTGATGATATGTCAGGAAGACCGACGGTCCCCAAGTGAGTGCGCTTGATGACTGGTAGCGCAGGAAGAGAGGAGGATGCGGAGTCTGAATGACAGATGCCACCTCCGGACCAAGCGATGGTTCTAGAACTAGAGGCACGCTCCCGCTCGTTCCTTCCGTTCCACCTTCACTCAGCACGACATCGGGTTGTCCTGGAGCTGACGCAGAGGCCTGAGATTCCTCACATCTGCTCACAATTGTGGAAACCCCGTAATGGCGACCTCGCGCAATGGCCAGACATGGTCGGCAGCAGGCAGCACAGACGCAGGCTGGTCTACAAACTCACCCACCTCATCTCGAGAGCCGGACTCCTCCCCAGCCAGTCTACCATGCCTTTCTAATGGACTTCTCGCTGACATCTCCTGCCACGGCCCGTCTGTGATCATGCTTCCGATGACACCCGAGCATGTAGCTCCCCTCTGGCAAGACACAATCGCCCATCGTCCTGAGAACAGAAGACTCCTCATTCAGACCTACGGTTGGGACTGCCGTGATCCTGGCACATTAACCCATCTTATTTCTGATGGCAGAGGTTGGGGCCTGCGTCCCTTTGTCGCCGTGTCTCGTTCCACGGGCCATCTGGTGAACTGGATGGTACTACAACGTGGCGAAGACAGCAAGACGACAAAGATTGCGCGATTTCTGGGCAGCACTTTGAGAACAGATATCGACTTGGAAGCAATCTTTCTCGTCATGCGCTACATGTTTGAAGTGCAACATCAAGACGTGGTTGAATCGAGGAATGGCACTCTGGACCGGGACAGCTTCACACCACCAGCGTGGACACTTCATGGGTTCTTTCGGAACTCGCTGCTGGTGCCGGAGAAGAGCCAACTTAGCGATCTGTTTGTGCTGTCCAAGGAACAGTGGCCTGCTTTCGCTGCGGCGGCGGAGCCCTGGTTGGGCCTATCGAGCAAGAAGCCTGGCGACCTGAAACTTCCTTCGTGGACATGAAGTGCTCGTCTCAACAAAACGAATAACTTTGGTCAGAACATCCTAGGACCACCACCGCTATAACTTCCGACACAAACCCACCATATACCGCACCCCCGACTCAGAGGCATGCAGCCCTCCCAGCAATGTCGCCGACCCTACTCCAAACAACATCCAGGGACCGTAGCGCGTATGTCTACTCACTTCGCTTCCTTGTCGGTCTCGCCTTTGATGTTAATCTGGCTAGTGCTCTCGAGTTCTGCGAGTTCTTCTTCCGAGCAGCTCGGGTGGCAGTCCGGGTTGGTGTTGCAGTGGCAGCCATCGATCTGCGAGCACCAACATCCGTAGAAGCATGTCTGCTTATGGACCCAGCGGTGACCTTCTGGATAGTCTCGACAGACTTGCTGTGGCTCAAGGCAGCGCATATTGCTGTGTAGGGAAATTACTCTCTTCACTACACTGCGTAGATACATGAACGTACGACCACTGGTAAGCCCAAGTCCGCTCGATGGTGGCAGCGTTCGTGTCCGAGACTGCAGCCAGAAGCCCCAGGCGCTACCACGAAGGCCATGAGGCCGATCAAGTAGGATGGATGCATGGTTGGCGGTTGAGCTCGATCAAGGTCGCCGAAGCAAGACCCGGCTTCGTATAGTTTGGAGGCTGAGGGCTGGAATGCAGAAGAGGGATGAGGTCCAGGTCTGAGATGCCTTGGAACCATCTATATGTGCTTGCCTGTGTTTTGCCCTACCTCCGCTCCGCCTGAGGAGATCGTTGGAGTGTAGCCGACCAGTACGATCAGCTGAAGCCATTGAGTAGCATCCTTTTCCTCTTGGTCACGCAGCACATGATGCAGCCGCAATCATCATATCTGGACGCTGCTGCTCCCCGGACACACACGATTGAAGTGATGTTGGGGTTTCTGCTCCAGAGCACTCTACATTCTCGGTCGTCAGCTGCGCGCTATCTCGCTTGAGAACCGACTGAAAGTAACAATCGGGGCTCGTGAAGCATGCAAACAAGAGGCTCTGGATCATCCGGGGCCGGTTTTGAGGGATAGTTCAGCTGGTCTAGACAGTAGTAATAAGCAAGAACTGATGATACAGACCGGAACGCTGTCGTCAAGCGTTTGGCAGTGCAAGACAGACAGCCATGGGTCTACCGAGCTGGGAGGGATGGCAGGTTATACTTGGGCATGTCCACTTCCAAGAATATCTCGTTGGAGGTGCTCATCGAGTGCAACGCATCGAGAGTAGATGGAAGTTGGGCAGCGTTCGAGAGATTAAACGCTCTACATACGCTGAAACGTGGACACCTCCCTACGACTGAGCAAAGCAATAGGCTGTCCGCCGTCACCTCCTTCCATCTGCTCAACGGTTGCAGTAGACGCTATGGCGTTCGGGTTGACTCTCTAGTCGTCCACCTCAGCACAGAACAGCGTCGTTGAAGGTACAAACAGAAGCATGCCTTCACACAAACATCCCCCCAAAGTCCATGTTTGAGATTCGGCTCATCCCTCATCGAGTTGACGTCGCCTTTGAAGCTGAGTGAGATGCTGTCGAAAAATTTCCCGACCTTCGCCTTCGGGAGCTGACAGATAACCTTGTGCTTGGGACAGTGATGCTTCTGAAACGACTCACTGCGGAATGTGCGCTCTTTGCAACCACCGCAAACATCGAGAGAGCTTCCATCAGTTTTCTACTCCTTTCCACACGCTGCACAGAGGTGCGACAGTGAATGCCGAGGTCATTGTCGGCCGGCGGCCGGAGTATGCGGTTGCTGAGCGTCATACCGCAAGGGAGGAGCGCCGGCTGGCCGCTGTCGTCACCGTGACCTGGAGGGCATTCAATGAGGGTCAAGGGTGGAAGTGTCGCTTTGATGACGTTGAGATAGCCAAAAGTTGTGAGTTGTGATTGTGATGGTGGTTGACGATTGTGACGAGGAGGATTTGGGTAGCGTGGCCTTCGTGTAGAGAAGTTTGAGCCCACTGTCGTTTTCGAAGTCGACTGGCGTGCCTGCGACGTTGGCGGAGTAGGCAGCCTTGATCTGAGAGATTGCGCATGGCGAGAGCTCGTGTTGCGCCTGGTGTGTTCTGCATTGCCATGTACGCATCGTTCAGGATCCGATCACATTGCTCAATCATCTCGTACGCAAGCACGCAGCCCAGCGAGATCGAGCATGCCTGCAGGATGTACATCACACAGTAGGATGAAGTTGCGTGCGGATTGGCCAGGTGGCCACCATGTAAGCTCGTTCCGTCCAGCGAGTGCTCATCTGGGCCCAGTGCTCGAGTAGGAGTTGTCAAGCCTCGTTCTCTAAAAAGGCATTGCGGGTTGACGATGCGGTTACACTACCGCCGTTGTGGCTGGTGAATTCTCCGTCCACACCGCTGATTGATGGCCGACGATCCTTCTTATTGCTTTGAGCGGAGTGTTGGCCCCATATCACCTCCATCCTGATCTTCAGCGTTGTTCAAGCGATCACGCATCCTTCCTTGAGACCCTTGCATTCCTCAACGCTCTCCGTCTCTCTTCCTCTTCGCTGCTCGATCCACCAAACCGCTTCTTGCCCCCTTCGTCCTTTGCCTCCTTCCCAAATACTTGCGATCGGGCTTCAGTTGCCAACTGTGAGACAGTGCTGCCTCCTTGGTCCACACGCTGCTGGGTGCCGTGTCTGCGGCGATGCTCTTGGAGCAGTGAGAGACCTTCCCCTCCACTATCAGCATCGCGGTGCCGCTGGGCGTTTGCTTTGGCTGCGCGAATGCTCGTGCGGGCGTACACGAAGAGGATGCAGGCCATGGTGAAGGCGGCGACGGGAGCGACGATGGTACGGCTGTTGATTTGTCTAGGGAATGGACGTTTGGGTGTGGGTGGAGGTGGCTCCTTGGCCGGGGTAGACGCCTCTGTGGTGCCCCCAGGGCCGCGAGGTTGGGAGAGGCGGGCGCCCATGTTGTCAGGACTATACCATGCTTTGTATGCTTTCTGGAGTCGTCGAGCTGTGCTGTCGTGGTGATGGGGAGGGAAGTGTGCTGGACTCTCCGCAGGCCGGGATGAGAAATGCCCCGAGTTCTCTTTGACGACACCTGGAACCCTTCGTCCTCTCTATTCGTACTCAATGTAGGCAGAACATCATTTCTTGCGGTTGGATCACCGAGATTGGTTGAGATGGGAGGTGATGGCTATCAGTGATCGATCACGCTCGCAGCCGCACGACCATTCTGAACCAGCATGTCTCCAGCTCTTTGGAGTCGGCCAACGGAAACCTCAGCCCAAAGTCCTTAGAATCATGTCCAAGGGCCCGTAGCTTGAAGATCACGGGAAGATGAAGTAGGTCATGAAGTCGCCACTTTCATATGCGAGTTCGGTTTCCATATAACTTTGCCCTCTGGAATTCCCACCTTTTGCCTGATTTTCACACCTGCAACGATGTCTTCGCCCTCGTGAGAAGACATCAATCAGAACAATGAACGTTTGTAATACGAGGCTAAGGACTATCCAAGTCCCGAACAATCTAAGACTGAGTTGGCTGCCGGATACGGCGCTGGGTAGGTGGACATTGTGGATCCAGATTGGATCAGTGCTGCGTGGACAATGCAGAAGCTGAACATCAAGAACGGGCGTACAACGTGAGTAGAATGGCTTACTGTGGGCTTGCTGTAAGGCGAGATGATCAGTGTGAGGGATTACCAAGACACTCACAGCGAGTCTAGCCACGCTTGATATAAATCTTCGACTTCCACACACTCCTTTCCTCTCACCCACACGCATTTCCCATTCGCACCTTCACCTGAGGTCGAGGCTAAAGTGGCCACTGCCCATGCCACATCCTCCGGCTGGCTCGCCGACTGTGAAACATCCTCAGAGACGGACACGTCACTCACCATTGGTGTCAGCGTATACCACGGAGCTACCATGGCGAGTACCACCTGCCGCTCCAGCACCTCTGGCCTCCGTGATGTCGCTCGAACGAGACCTAGGGCGGCGTGCTTGGAAGTCACATAAACGTCCTGGAGCGGAAACCCGATGTAAGAAGCTGCAGAGCCAGTGACGATGATGTGAAGGCCAGTCGTGGAGCTCACAGCGGCGTGGTGTAGCGCAAGCTTGATGCCATACAATACGCCCTTGACGTTGACGTCGAACACCAAGTCGGAAGGCTGTGCAAGCTCGCCAGATCCAGACGCTCCGGTGTCGTTCGCAAGGTAGTTCGACTGCACGCTTGCCTTTGCTCCCGCCTGCCCGCTGACGTACGCAAGCTCAGGGTTGGTGCCGGCGTTCAGACACACCAGGTGCGGAGGTCCAAACCTCTCGACGGTGTGTGACAAGAGCGAAGCCTGCTGCGCCCAGGAAGTGATGTCGCATTGGAAGCTGGAAGCTTGCTCGTTGTTGAGCGACTGTGTAGCCTCCAACAACAGCTGCTCGTCCCGGTCTACGAGTACAACTCTAGCACCTGCGTTGGCAAGAATTCGTGAAAGCGCAAGTCCGATGCCTGAACTACTGTTAGCGGGGGGGTCATTTGCTGAGTGCGGTGACATACCAGACGCTGCACCGGTGATGATGGCGACTTTACCCGTAGCCCAGGTTGAGAGAGCATCGTCCGTGACTCTCTCCACAGGCCTGGACGATCTTCCAGGGCCAGTCACCATGTCTTCAAAGCAAGCTGAGCTCTGCAGCTGGGTTTGCGACAGTAAACGCTTGAGATCAGAGTCTCTCGCACACTTCTAGACGCATATGCCTTCCATGTCCGTTAGCTCAGTGCTTGAATCGTTCGTCACGTGCCTTTGATTGACGCAATGAAGCTGACTCGAGTCGAGACTGGGCCTGCCATTACACTTCCGGCCAGAACAGCTACGCTGAAGATTGCTTCAGTGCCTGCCTCCCAATCTTCAAGTCACAATTTCAAACTGAAGTACACGACCATCATCGACCGCCATGGCCCGTACGCTCCCACTTTCCGGACGGGTTGCCATTGTCACAGGCGCAGGCGGCGGCTTGGGACGGGAGTATGCGCTCCTGTTGGCGTCTCGAGGGGCGAAAGTGGTGGTGAACGACTACGGTGGCTCTCTGGACGGGCAGAAAGGGGGGACATCTCGTGCGCAGAAGGTCGTCGACGAGATCCAGCAGGCGGGCGGGGAAGCGGTGGCCGACGGACATGACGTGTCGCTCGACGCCGAGGTTCCTGAGATTGTCGAGACGGCACAGCGTGCTTTTCATCAGGGCATCCACATCCTCATCAACAACGCCGGCACAGCCGGTCAGATGAGTGATGTTGGACGCGACTTCAATGGCCCTTCCTTTCGTCGTACCTGGGAGATCGCGGCGTACGGCACCAACCTGCTCATCTCGGCCGTCTGGCCTCTGATGGTGGAACAAGGGTACGGCCGCATTGTCAACACTAGCTCCGACTCCATCTACGGCTTTGGCGGTGGAGGCGATGGCGGATACGCCTCCTCCAAAGGCGCGGTGTTTGCTTTGACCAAGGATCTAGGCAAGGCGAGCCTCAAGCACGGCATCACCATCAACGGCGTCCTGCCGTCTGCGGCTTCAAGAATGTCCGACTTGTCACCGGTCATCAAGCAGATCACCTCGCAATACTTCGAAGCTTCCCAAGTCGCCACATTTGTAGGGGCTTTGGCGGACGAGCGCTGCGCCGTGTCGGGCGAACTGTTCAGTGTGGGTGGTGGCCGCGCCGCGCGAACGACACTGGCGACGTTTCCAGGCCACCGCAGCAATAGTGTCGAGGGCTATCTTGACAATTTCGACAGCGTGATGGGTTCGGCAGCGAATGTTCACATTCCTGCAGACTGCATGGATCAAGTTGCGTACGCCATTTCACAAGCCACGGACATCTCTGTAGACGAGGCGCGGAGAGCGACGGTGCTTAGAGAGTAGCAAAAACTCTACTCGAAATTTTGAAAGCAGGCTGTGGATGTCTTCAAGTTTCATCTGCATCGCATGATTGTCTCTCAATAGTCTGCGGCTATCGTACTGTTTATTACTTCACCTGCTGTCTCGAACTCATGAACCGCAAGCTGGGAAATTTGAAGAAACAGGTTGCCTGAGGAACAGCAGCGGCACCCCGGGCCCTACATGCTTGACTCGGCCAGCTGACAGCGTTTGATAGACCCATCCAGAAGCTTGATACTGGATGCCGCGCTGACTACACTTTAAACGCAGCAGGGTTAGGGTTAGGGTTTTGTTTTGGTTTAGGGTTATTGTTTTGGTTAGGGTTATTGTTAGGGTTAGGGTTATTGTTAGGG